>NW_021905555.1:0-558 GCF_006229205.1 Suricata suricatta | reverse complement strand
CTCGCTCTCTCGCTGTCTCTCTCTCTTCCCTTTCCCCCCACTATCTGTGCTCTCTTTCTCTCTCAAAATGAATCAACATTTTTTTAAAGATAAAATAATATATTTGGGCGAAGATATCTGTTTTATCCCCTAAAATAATAATAATAAACTTGTGATATCTGTTGATCACAAGTTACCTTTTCTACAATTCATCTACCCTAGTCTTGACCTGGGAAGAAAAGGGAATTGTTGAGTGCTGCATAGTGCCTTTAGCTCTATTGTTTTAGTATTATTAATATAATCAAGTCATTAAAGAAACGCAAATTTGCACTGCTTAGCTTTCGCACTTTCCTGTTTAAAGTGGATACTCTGAGAAAACTAAACATCCATCCAATTAACAGGTAATACTGGAGAAGTGAGCAGCACCTCCTCAGCGGCCACGCACCATGTTTCTGACAAAGACCATGATCCAAGGGCTGCTACCAAAACGCCATTTCAAATCTTTGGGAATATGCATTTGTCTTAACTGTAGTTTTTTTATTGGTCTTATTCTTCATTTCTTATGTGGACACAGAAAAA
>NW_021905554.1:0-558 GCF_006229205.1 Suricata suricatta | reverse complement strand
AAAAAAATGTAACTTTCTGTGCTCAGAACACTCTTAAGAAATGGTTTTATAAGAGACATGATAGAAGATTTGCACTAAGAACTATCATGACAGTGTGCAAGGTAGTATTGAGGAAAGGAGACACTGAAGTCAAGAATATCAGTTAGAGGACATTAGCAAGAGTCTGGAGGGAGGTGACGCAGGCCTGAATTAAGAGGGTGTAGGTGGGATTGAGAACAGAAGGTGGTATATGGATATTATGGAAATAGAATTGTCAATGTTTGGATGATGAATAAATGTAGAGGTTTAGAGAGAAAACGCACCATCTATCAGATATAAAGCACACCATGAAGATAGATTTCGTACTCAGGGTTCGGAAAGGCTTGCTTAGAAAAAGGAAATGTCGTTGTTCTGGAAGATAAGCTTACTTATATTGTCGGTTTGCCAAGGACCAGCGACATCAGCACATGCCCTGATGTTGCAACCAAACTTCCTTATGCCAAACATTCTCTTGAAGTCTATAAATAGCAGTTCTGGTGCTGATGATGTTGGATACAACCATCCCAGCTCTCACACTCA
>NW_021905553.1:0-558 GCF_006229205.1 Suricata suricatta | reverse complement strand
AAGTTTAAGCAACGCAAGTATACCTCACGAAGCAAGAAAAATCACAAATAAACAACCTAACATTATACCTAAAGGAACTAGAGAAAGAATAAGGCCCCAAACCAGTAGAAGGAAGGAAATAATAAATATCAGAGCAGAAAGAAATGAAATAGGAACTAAAAAAACAATAGCACAGATCAATGAAACCAGAAGCTGGTTCTTTGAAAAACATCAACCAAAAGAAAAGAAAGTAAACAGAGAGGACTCAAATCAACAGTCAGAAATGAAAGAAGAGAAATAACAATCAAACCACAGAAATACAAAAGGATTGTAAGAGACTATTACAAAAAATTATATGCCAACAAAGTGGACAACTTAGGAAAAAATGGATAAATTCCCAAAACTAAATCATGAAGAAATAAAAAATGTCAACAGATTATATACAATGGTAATTGAATCAGTGCTCAAAAAATTCCCAAGAAACAAGTCCAGGACCAGATGGCTTCAGAGGTGTAATACCAAATATTTAAGGAGCCCTGCTACCTAGTCTTCTCAAAGTATTAAAAAAAGTAGTAGTGG
>NW_021905552.1:0-558 GCF_006229205.1 Suricata suricatta | reverse complement strand
CGAGAGTTGGGTTAGGAGGAGGCTTGATAGTGAAGATGCATTAAGGAGTCCCTGAGCTGGGGTGCTTGGGGGCAGTTGGTTGCGCGTCTGACTCCTGATTTCGGCTTAGGTCATGCTCTCATGGTTTGTGAGTTCAAGTCTCGCATTGGGCCCTGCACTGACAGTGCAGAGCTTGCTTGGGTTTCTCTTTCTCCCTCTTTCTCTGCTCCTCAACCACTCATGCACACTTGCTCTCTCTCTCTTAAATAAACTTAGAAGTCCCTGAATCAATTTAGAAGGTATTAAGCTAAGTGAAATAAGTCAAACAGGGAAAGAAAAATGGAATACGATTTCACTCACATGTGGAATCTAAAAAACAAAGTAAATGAATAACAAAAGCAGCATCAGATTCACAAATACAGAGAACAAACTGATGGTTGACAGAGGACAGTAGTGTGTGTGTGTGGGGGGAGGGTACGGTTTCCAGTAATGGAATCAATAAGTCATGGAACAAAGGGCACAACACAGGGGACACAGTTATGGAATAGAGTTGATGACCCTGTAATCGTGTCCTGTGAT
>NW_021905551.1:0-558 GCF_006229205.1 Suricata suricatta | reverse complement strand
CCCTTTTTACAAAGGACACCAATCATATTGGATTACAGCCCTCCCTAATGACCTCATTTGACTTTAATTACCTCCTTAAAGATCCCGTCTCCAAATATAGTCACATTTGGAGGAAGTGGGAGTTAAGACTTCAATATATTCATTTTATTTTATTTTTTATATTTTATTATTTTTTCTTTTCTTAATATTTAAATTCTATGAACTATTGGTTTCAGAAATAGAGTTCAGTTATCCATTCCTTGCCGACAATGCCCAGTGCTCATCACAATAAGTGCCCTCCTTAGTACCCATCACCCATCTAGCCCATCTCCCACTCACCTTCCAGGGTCAACTCATAGTCTGTTCTCTATCATTAAGGGTCTCTTGTAATTTGTTTCCCCCTTGTCTCTTCCCCCTACTCTTCCCATATGTGCATCTGTTTTGTTTCTCAAATTCCACATATGAGTGAAATCAAATGGTATTTATCTTTCTCTCATTGACTTGTTTCATGTAGCATAATACATTCTAACTCCATCCATGTCATTGTAATGGCAAGATTTCATTCTTTTTGATGGTTGA
>NW_021905550.1:0-558 GCF_006229205.1 Suricata suricatta | reverse complement strand
GTATCCAGGATGTTTGGATCAATACTTGTGGAAGGGAGGGGCAGGAAGAGAGATGAGAAAGAGAGAGACTTGTGGTTGCAGTCAGGCACCAAGATGGCCCAAGGTCGCCCTCCCCTCACACCCCATGGGGTGAATGACCCGCAGAGCTGTCCCAGCTGGGACAGAACATCCAGGCCTTTACTGTTGTGTATGGAACATGCTTTGGGTGTGAGCTCTTCTGAAAAGGGCCTGACTGGGGGCCAAGGCGCTGTCTGCATGAGCCAATCCTGGCAAATGGGGAGCACTGCCTGCAGCAGCCCCCTATTGGGGGAGCACTTCCACTGTTCACCGCAGCAAGCTTCCCTCCCTTTGCTGCCTCCCCACTGGAATCCACCACACACATGTGCCCAGAACTGGCTTCCGTCAGCGCGGGCTTGGCCTCACCGTATCAGTGCTCAAAAACCTTCCCAGGCTTTCATTGGGCTGACAAAGTCAATAAAATTAAATTTGTCTAATTCTCCATCATTTACTCCTACAAACCACCTTTTTAAGTTTTGTCTACAATACTTACTTATCAAC
>NW_021905549.1:0-558 GCF_006229205.1 Suricata suricatta | reverse complement strand
CCAACGGAGCCACTTGTCTGAGCCTTGACCCAGAGCACGGTCATCCAGTCTGTGATGACCCAGCCGGCTCCCAGAGACATGGGGCCTCCTCCAGAGATGCCTACGAGCCCCCCTTTAAACAACATTAGCGGGCAATGATCTCTGCGGGCCTGACAACCCAAGACAGTGGGAGGAAAAGAAAGGAGCGCCTGGAGAAGAGGAATTTCGATGGTCACGGTCACCGCCAAGCCACACCAGAGCAGCAACACAGATGTCCCCGGCGTTCACGTGATCTCCTGGGTGGGCACTGACCTTATCATCCCCATTTCACAGCGGAGAAAACTGAAGCCCAGCAAGGTTAGGTCATCAACGCAAACCTTCACAGAGAGCAAGTGATGCCCCGGAGGGAAGCCAGGCACCTGGATTCAGGGTATGTCCCATCGGCCTCTGAGCCTCGATGCCTCCCCCAGGACTGCCATGACTGGTGCTCACATCGTACCTGGAAGGTTTTCAGATGCAGTCGATGCCCTTAAGGAAGACAGCACCGTCGTTCCCATTTTGCACACCAGGAAACAAAAA
>NW_021905548.1:0-558 GCF_006229205.1 Suricata suricatta | reverse complement strand
ACTGAGTGCACTCCTTATGCTGTGCCTTTTACTCTCTTGACTTAGCCTTCCCATTACTGGAAGCCTGTATCTCTTTCTTTGCTGCACACATATTGTCCAGGCTATGCTCCTCCCTCCCTCTAGCAACTACCAGTTTGTTCCCCTGTATTATCAGGTTGATTCTTGCTTTTTGTTTGTTTATTCATTTGTTTGTTTTTAGTTGCCACTTATGAGTGGAATCCTGTGGTTTTTGTCTTTCCCAATATGACTTATTTAACTTAGCATAATACCCACTAGTTTCCTCCATGTTGTCTTAAATGGCATGATCTCATCCCTTTTGAAGACTGCACAATATTCCATTGTACATTTGGGTGTATGTGTACACTATCCTTACCCATTTATCTATTGATTGGTTGCTTCCATATCTTGGTTATTGTAAACAATGCCGCAATAAACAGGGATGCATATAGTTTTTCTAATTAGTGTTTTCATTTTCTTTGTGTAAATACCAAATAGTGGAATGATTGGATCATATGGTATTTCTATGTTTAATTTTTGAGGGAAACTTAATACTATTTT
>NW_021905547.1:0-558 GCF_006229205.1 Suricata suricatta | reverse complement strand
AACCGTGAGATCATGACCTGAGCCGAAGCCGGTTGCTTAACCGACTGAGCCACCCAGGTGCCCCTCTTCTTTTTTTTTTAATTTTTTTTATGTTTATCTATTTTTTTGAGAGAGAGAAAGAGAGAGAGAGAGAGAACAGGCATGTGCAAGGGTCGGGGAGGGGCAGAGAGAGGAGAGCAGAGGATCCAAAGTGGCTCCGCGCTGTCAGCAGAGAGCCTGACGCGGGGCTGGAACCCATAAACCCCAACATCATGACCTGAGCCGAAGTCAGTCGCTCAACCGACCAAGCCACCCAGGAGTCCCCCGTCCCCTGCCGCGTCCTATTTTATTTTCTTCTCCACACATATCCCTTTCTGAAGCTTAAGCTTCAGGGCCCCCTCCAAGGGTCAGGACCTAATTTGGGTAAAAGGAGCCCTCTGCCTGGCTGACAGAATCTCAATCTGTCTTGTGTCCCAAGCGAAGGACCGGCTGCACTGGGGACGCCCTGTGCCTGCCTCTGGCTGGAACACAAACTCAGCATTCCTCCTGCCAAGCTCTTCTGACAGGCCCTTGGCCTCC
>NW_021905546.1:0-558 GCF_006229205.1 Suricata suricatta | reverse complement strand
ACAAGCCAATGAAATACCCACAGATGTAAGTTTGGGCAAGTTTGGGGAAAGCAACCCAACCATTATCCCTTCTTGCCATCTTCAGGCCTTAATTATGGATATTCTATGCAGCTGCACTTTCTCTTTTTTTGACCACAAAGGAAAGGCTGAGCAAATCGTAGAGACATGACCCTGATACCATCGAGCTACTGAACCAAAGCCAATAACTGTCTACCTCCAGGCTTCTTGTTACCAAGAAAAATGAATGCATTTGTTTTATCCTTTCTAGGTTCTGGCTTTCTATTAACTTGCAGCTGAAAATAGTTCCAGCTGATACGGAGCAAGAGATTTCAATAAATTAGAAGGAAAGCTGATGGAGGATAAGTAACTACCCAGAAAAACCAAAGATGCTTCAGCCCAAGTGCCTGCAGAACCAACAACACGAAGAAGCAAGTCAGCGTACCTCATGACTCCAGGCAAGACTCGGAATCTGGGGGCACCAGGAAGGAAAGACAAGACCTACAGACATTAACATTTCCCTACAAAAACGCCATCTCTCCTCCAGAATTTATGGAAAAT
>NW_021905545.1:0-1315 GCF_006229205.1 Suricata suricatta | reverse complement strand
CAGGCTTTTGTGCACAAACCATTTATTTGATCATAGACCACCTGGGGATAACCTGTCTGTTGGTTAGCAAAACGCCCTTGGCCTAAGAGCATGTCCACATCCCATGCAGGCTGCCCGTTCTGCTGGTTGGCAGCGGCCTGCTCCACAGCTAATTCTATCACCAACGATTTCCAATCCAGATATTGACCAGCCGTCAAACAGGCTTTAGCTAAACTCTGCCAATCCCCGGGAGTCATGCAGAACCGGTGCAAAGACTCCAACTGCACCAGGGTAAAAGCAGCGCTATGCCCATAAACCCTAACTGCTTCCGCAAGTTGGGACACCTTTTTCCACTCCAGGGGTTCATGAAATCTGTCCCTGAGGATCTTGAAACACAGGGAAAGCCCCAAGGCTCGGAGGGGCTTGAGCCCAAACTTCAGGATACGCATACCCTGCCGGCTTTTCCCCACCTGGACCGTATGGAGGTGGAGTTGGGGCTGAGGGTTGAGGACGAACCCTCAGGGCCCCTACAGCTTTGGAAATGGTCTCCAAGTCATCACCGGAGTCAGAGTCACTACTGGAGGCACTTCCCTCCTGGATTGCTGATCGAAGTTCTTTCACTTCCTCCAGCGCTACAGCAGCAGCCCGCAGAGCGCTCTGAAAAGCCTCTACTGGGTCTTGAAGGCAAGTATTCACAACTGTCCACAAACCTATGACCCCGGGGGGTAAGGAACCTACGGAATCAGCCCTTTCTAGGTCTCTTCCAAGCTTATTCCAGGAGCCAGGCGTCAGATGGCCTGTGTCTAAATACCGCGGGGCTGTTTCTTCCACCGCGGTTATAAAGTTCTCTAATGTCCCCATTGTCCCTTGACCGGGAACTTTAATACTCTACATCCCTCCCCGGGATCCTTAAATGCTCCCCATTGTCCCTTAACTGGGAACTTTAATACTCTACGTCCCTCCCCGGGATCCTTAAATGCTAGCACGTTATACTTACCTGCAAACTTAGGGAAAAGGGTTCCCCGTACGGGCCACCACTTGCCGGAGCCGCTCAAACTGCCCGCAGTTTGAAGAACTGACGACTCCGGGATTCGTTGCAGAGGCTTTTATTGGCCACTTCTTTCTTTCTTCTTCTTCCCCCCTCCCCGCTGCTTGCTCCCCCATATATACCTGCCGCCCAGGCTGCGCGGCAGCTCATGATAGGCTGGCAGAGGCAGGGCTGACCCATTCCATGGCCTCGCATTGGTCGCTCACTCATCGCGGTATCTGGCCGGGGGGCGGGAGCACTAGAGGCCGGCAGGCCGTACCTCGCCATGTGCTCGGGCAGGGTGCCAAG
>NW_021905544.1:0-2696 GCF_006229205.1 Suricata suricatta | reverse complement strand
CGGGATGAAAGCCCTGCGGCATCTGAGGAAGCCCGAGCTCCCTGGGCGCCCTCTCACCCACCACGCTGGCTCTGTCCCTCGTGTGAGACGCCGGCTGCCTGACTGGGGAACACTTGCCAGTCCCCAGAGCGCCAGATTCTGACTTTGAAAGCAACCTTAGGTCTTTACATGTGAAGCAGAACTCTGGAGAACTCCGCATACAGGTGGATTTGCTAGGACAGTGAGGAAGGTAGAAAGGTGATGTACATGCCAAGAAAAGGGAAACAAACAAACAAACAAACAAACAGAAACCCCAACTTCGGGATCCAAGGCATGGACCTGTCACACTTTCCTGATTCATTGCCTCCAACCTTCCAGAGACAGCCTCGAACATCTTGCTTATGAAACACCTAGTACAGAGACTTGGTACTTTTGTTTCCTCTTATGGTTCAGTACTGAACATGATGATTAATATTGAGCCTACTAGGAAAGTTTAATTCAAAACTTAACATTTTCCTGCACTGTAGGCTCCGATGCATCCCTACCAGTGTTAAAACAACTCCAGGGAAGGGCACAGTGCCGTTTCAATATGAAACAACAGCTCCCAGTACTTTCATTTACCATCAGTGATTACTGCTCAGGGAAAGGATTAAATGTATATATAAAGCGTAACTCCAATTCCCCACAGTCCACCTGCTAGTTTCTTTCTGTAGCCAGCATCATATTTACCAATAAATTTCAAGTCAAGCATGAAAAAGTCAGAATACCAATAACTGTTACTTGAGTGCTGACAAAGGACATAATGGAGCTATTAACCAGCACGTCTGACTGGGCTCAGTACACAAATATGCCCATCCTCCTGGAGGGCTGTGGGGAGGAGCGAGTGAGGTAATGTATCTGGGGTGCTTCGCACAGCGCCTGGCAAGTGGTAAAGCCTTGATAAATAGCAGCTACCGCTATTGCTAGTGCAGCAGTGGGCCTGCACGGAAACTCCGCACGGTATTAGGCAAAGGGAGGAGGAAAGATGAGGAGAAATGCCCAGTAAGGGGGGGAGGGGGAGAACGAGGAGAGAAAAAGAGAGACCAAGAATTGGATGGACAGGTTTTGCAAGTTTTCCCCCAGGATAACTTCTACCCTAGACGCACAGTCCAAAATGACATTTTAAAAAATCTGATTGTTAGATGCGGCCAATTGAACTAAAGTTGCGTATTTTAAATTTATGCCAGAAAACATTTTTCAAGATTGGAAATGCAGTTAGCTGTAGTTAGTTTCTTTCCTTTAATTTTTTTACAAAAAATGAAAAACCCAGGTGATAATTTTTTCTACCTACTCAGTCCTGAGACTAAATCCTGGTGTGTGATAGTTTCATGGACCTTTTGCCTATCTGGAATACTTGGGAACTGTGCCTCATAAGGTAAAGCTCCCCTCTCCTGACCCAGGCAGCCAAGACCTCCCTTGATCAACATAGTGAAATGGGTGGTATTTGGATTATCCCCAAGGCTCTCTTGATGTACGGGAATAAAATACATAGTTGACATTTCTCACTAGTCTCTCAATGGGGAGAGGCCCATCACTGTCACTATTTTGAATATTTATTTGTGTCCTGTAGTATTCCTTGGAGGACTTGAAGACCTTTTCAGCAAGAACCTGTAAATAATACTATTCCATAATATAACTTAGAATAAGGAATCCGCAGCAGGGATAAAATAAACAAAAATAGAAAATCAAAACTAAGGAAAGCCCAAGGCAGGTTATAGAGAGCCTAGAATTGTGCCTCAAATTTAGCTACAGAGAGTAGTTTCCAGCCAGAGCAGCAGCCGAGGAGCCAGGGGCCATGAAACCAACTCCAAGCCTGGAGAGGAGGACACAGCAAGAGCCCCTGGAATTAAAAACAGGATTTCGGGGCAAGTCTGAAGATCTTGCAAGTCTGGACTGGGGGCAGCCAGTGGGCCAGAAATATCCAACTTTATTTCCATTATTTCAACCCAACTCCACCCACCTCTCCATCTAGTATGGCCCCAGGGAAACACAGATCACTGGTTTCCAAAGACCCAATGTGTAGACAGTCCAAAATGCTGGTTAAGGGTGCTTCCGGATGCTTTTAAGATCACAAGAATAAGGGGTAAAGTAAGCATCTGTTGAATACCTGTCACAAAGGCGGGAATTTCCTCAAGAGACACGGTCTACTCTAGCATGGCAACAAGTAAATGCTAAGGTTGTGGCATTCCCTACCATGGATCGTGGCCCTGATGCTCTTGGCGTGGACTCTAGTTAAAGCAGGTGTTACCAATCATTCAGCAAGGTCAAATAAAAAATTCTCAGAAATACCCTCATGAGCAAAAGCTTCCCAGTGAACCTGCCTGGATGAATTAGCTGCACAACATGCCCCTAGGGGAACTACATGAATTAGCCCGCAGCAGCCGTTCCTAGATACAGAGCAATAAATTCTGGAGGACATCTGCCAAAAGAATATTTTTCATTTTAGAATGGTTAATGTCAAATGGCTCTTAAAAAGAGAAAAAATTAGCTAGCTGGACCACCTGTTTGTGGCAGACAGGACCCTCCTGGTTCCTCACAAGAGGGCACAGATCAGTAAACTGGAAGGTTTGCGTGTTTGTATTATCCTATTATCTGTAGCCAGGTATCCAGGTGATTGCACAAACGTTGCAAATCACTGAAATATAATTTCACGCATAGGTAAAAAGTAACAAACTAAA
>NW_021905543.1:0-558 GCF_006229205.1 Suricata suricatta | reverse complement strand
TTTTTTTTTTACTCTTATAAATATTGTTCATCAACTATTGTGAATTGGAATTGGAGTTGGTATCAATATGCCTTATGAGTTATATGTGATTAATCTATTATTATGTGACAGATTTGCTCATTATGTACAAGTGTTTTACACATAAGTAGAAGATGAAAAATATTTCTTAACTAAGATTTACTTGAGCAGAATAATGTAATATAAGTGTATAATGTTCAGTCCCAATGGTCTATCACTGTTTAGCAATGAGTAATATATTTAACATTCTTACTTATTTTCATGAGCTTTTATAAAGAGTGAACAGTGTATGCTGGCACCAAAATTGTTGTGCCTCCTTTTCTTGGCTGATATTTGTCACAGGAGGGGCACTCGCTCATGGTTTCTGTATCACACTAAACTACCATTACTATTTTAATTGGATTACTACTAACCAGCACAGAGTTTTAATTCTTTCCTTGGAAGAGTAAGACAGGATCATGTACATCTCCAATTTTGACTCTAGTACCAAACTCTGTAATTTGAGTGTTTTATTGGAAAGCTTCAACTAAACAGTCATCA
>NW_021905542.1:0-558 GCF_006229205.1 Suricata suricatta | reverse complement strand
AAAAAAAAAAATCTTCAGATACCACAGGTAGAGAATGAATTCTTCCTAAAATTCTCATTAAAAGTAAACTGTGCAGGATGGAGACCCAAGCCCAAGGCTCAGCCTAGAGGAGCAGAAGGCTCCTGCAAGCCTGAGTACAGTTTGGTCATGAAGAGAACTTTGTCACTACTGAGCCCAACCAGCTGGTGTCTCCTCCCAGAGGTAATGATGAGGGCTTCTCCCTCCCACATCTCTGTCAGTAGTTGTCGTTTTTCACTTTTATGACATTCGCCAATCTTGTGGCGATAAGGAGGTATCACTTTAGAGAGGGAAAAATGTTTTCCTCTACCCTCTAAAGTTTAGTAGCTAAAATGTGGGAGTAAACCTGTCAAAAGTCAGATTAATAGCAGAAAAAGATCTATTCACATGTACACAGGGAAAGGCGTCTGTATCTAACTTAGTAAGGAAAGAGATGGAGGGAGAAACGATTTTTATAGGAAGAATAAATGGTTTTCTTTAGGAAAGACAAATGGGTTTCTAGAACAAATGAGAGAAGAGAAAGTTTGTGATAATGTTTGT
>NW_021905541.1:0-558 GCF_006229205.1 Suricata suricatta | reverse complement strand
TAACAGCAGTCAAAGGACTAATTTTCTTCTCTCTCAGCACCAGGCCATAAACTCCTCACAGGAATGTGACAAAAAGCAATCCCCCATCCCCTTCAAATTAGGGAGAGAACTAGGTGTCTTACAAGGAGTAGGAGGTTTGAAAGCAGATCAGAGTTTAAAATCCAAGCTCCAACATTTTCAACTATGTCATTTCTGAAAAATCTTAGAATAACACTGTTTTTCTTATAACCCTTATAAAGCTTAAATAAATAAGCCTTATGTTACTTCTATGTGAAACAATGAGGTTATACAGATTATGTGAAATAATGTTTGTATGAACACAAAGTATAGTATCTGTCACACGGGAAGGATCTGATAAATGATATCTACTATTAATACCAAATAATGATGGGCATTTCTTGCATCAAATATTTCATTTTAATTAACATGAAAAATAAAGCAACAAATATGATGCCGTTAATTAGTGGGGATCAAATTTACCATTTTTTGTGAGAGACTATTCAGTGACCTAGAAAAAATATTGCAAAATAGCATTAAGTGCAAGTTTCCAATTTTCCT
>NW_021905540.1:0-558 GCF_006229205.1 Suricata suricatta | reverse complement strand
TCTTGCCTACACTCATTCTATAAACCCAGTGGCCCCTTATGTCCCATTTCAATGCAGCTTAGAGATTTTCTTCCATATTACTATTGTAAAGGTGGACTTTCACTCTGACATCTCAGATCTTTATCTAATGAATAGCTGAAGACTTTCATGTGAACAGTAATCCTTCTCTTTCTGTTCAGCCTTCATTAAGGATGATCTGGTAATGAAACATGAAATGGGCTCTCTAGTTGGACCTGGGTGGGTCCCTATGCAAATCTTTTAGACCTAGATTAACTGGAGAAGGAAACAAATTGTCTCAGTTGTAGTTTAGGTTGGCCAGGGTACAGACCTGTCTATCCATAGGGAGCAGAGAAGACAGAAGGAATAGGTTTCAGTTTTAAGGAGCAGAGTTTCTTTGTCCTTTTTGCTTGGCACAGGCGGTGTGGTGGCCTCTCCTCCGGATGGCATGACTGGCCCCCTGGGATCCACATCTACGAGAGCCTGTGCTTACTTGTCTGCTGACCTTCCTGGGAAAAGTGAAGGTCAGCATTCATACTCTTCTCAGACACTTGGGTACAA
>NW_021905539.1:0-558 GCF_006229205.1 Suricata suricatta | reverse complement strand
AGTGATTAGAGCAATTGACTAGGAGACGAGGCAGAAGCCATAGGCAAGTTGAGGCCAGATGGTAAAGAACTTGAAATGTCAAGCTAAGTCATTTGAGTTTTATTTTTGGCATCAAGGAAACCATTGATGGTTTTCAGGTAGAGGAGTGATATGGAAAAAAAAAAACCAACCCTGCATTTTAAGAAAAAAGATCTGATAGAATGGATAGAAGGTAGGGAGGAAATAAAGAAATGAAGATCAATTATGAGACTATTAGGAGTAATCCACAGGAAGGATGAAATACTCAGAAGGTTCGTATTAGGATAAATTAGTCCATCTAAAATTAAATTCATTTCAACACAGAAGCTTCCTACTCTGTTAAAGAAAAATCAACCTATGTTTGGAAGTTTAGTTATTTCCAGGTGCTTCAGGTGGAACCCATGCATGCAGTAGACTTGCTGGAACATTTTGCTTGTGTGCTGTTCTGTTTCAGACGGTGACAGTTTGAGTGTGATATGTTGCACATGCTGCTTTGGAAACATATGAGGACACATCAAATGCACGTGTCACACAATGCAT
>NW_021905538.1:0-558 GCF_006229205.1 Suricata suricatta | reverse complement strand
TTTTTTTTTTGCAGAAATGTGGTATTTTCTTATGGTCGTAGCCCTAGCAAACTAATAAATCCTTGTTTATAGACAAACAAGTGTAAGAAATATAAAACATCTTGTCAAGTGCAGGTGCTCAGAAAAAAATCTCATTTGGCCTTCCAATCTACATCTGAGATTTCAATGATAGTATTTATTTTATTATACTTCACTACTACCCTTCTTCATCTCCTTCTCTTAAAATAAATATCACTATTGCAACTTTATACTTATTTCACAAGTCTTTATTCAATAAGAATGCCATAATACGTAAGATTCAATCCTCATTCAACCTATACTGCCTTCCTCTTCCTCCATTCGAGGTAATAAAGCTAAGTCATATGCAGTGAAATAATTACTGAGAAATTAATTCATAATTAGTTCCTAATGTTAGAGGTGTATGTAAGGAATAAGGTATGATCTACAATCTGCTTTCTCCAAGGGTTTATTAATGTCCCTAAAAACATTAATGTCTTACTAAAAGGCAAAGTTAGGTGGTAATCTGTCTAAGCAGGAGGAAGGGTATCTAGACAGTGT
>NW_021905537.1:0-558 GCF_006229205.1 Suricata suricatta | reverse complement strand
GCCGTCCTGGACGCTCAGGTCAGCGGCGGCGGATCTCCCAGCCACATGTCCCTGAGGGGAGGTCCTGGTAGGGACACAGGAGGGACTGTGGGCGGCACGCGTCACTGCCACCCGGCTCTAACTCCGCGGGCGGCTTTTCACACCACTGAGTGTTGGTGTTCGACAGTTTCTAAGAGAACGAGGCTGTAATAATGTCAAGTTCTGACCAGCCAGAGGGACCTGTCCCTTCAACACACACATGCCCCTGACCCTTGTGCTCAGTGACACGAAGATGTGATCTGGGCCTCCCTGCAGGACTGGGGTGTTGGCCGGAAATGAGGTCTTGGTGCCACGCGGCCAGCACTGGGACAGTGCCCTGGGAATGAGAAAACGGGCGGGGGAGGGGCAGGGAGAGAGAGTCCCAAGCAGGCACTGCTCTGTCAGCACAGAGCCTGACGCGTGTCTCGAACTCACAAACCATGAGATCATGGCCTGACGCAAAGTCAAGAGTTGGATGCTTAATGACTGAGCTCTCCCAGGTTCCCCCAGATTTTCCGCTCTTCTGAGGACACGAGTCCC
>NW_021905536.1:0-558 GCF_006229205.1 Suricata suricatta | reverse complement strand
GTCTATCCATGTTTTCTACCCAATTTTTAACTGGAATATTTGGAGGATGTGTGTTCAATTTTACAGGTTCTTTATGTATATTGAATACTAACCCTTTATCAGATATGTCATTTTCATATAGCTTCTCCCATGCCAAAGGTTGTCTTTTAGTTTTGTTGATTGTTTCCTTCACTATGCAGAAGTCTTTTATCTTGATAAAGTCTCGATAATTTATTTTTGCTTTTTCTTCCCTCAGAAGACATATCTAGTAAGAAGTTGCTATGTCAAAGCAATGTCCGATGTCAAACAGGTTACTGCCTGTGTTCCCCTTTCAGATTTGATGGTTTCTTGTCTCACATTTAGGTCTTTCATCCATTTTCACTTTATTTTTGTGTATGGTATAAGAAAGTGGTCCAGTTTCATTCATTAGCATGGTGCTGTCCAGTTTTCTGAACACCATTTGTTGAAGAGAATTTAAGTTTTCCACTGGATTTTTAAAAATAGGTAGATTAGATTATTCGTGCCAAAGCTCACAGTTATTTGCAGTTGAAAAAGATATGCCAACTTCTTAGCACCGAG
>NW_021905535.1:0-558 GCF_006229205.1 Suricata suricatta | reverse complement strand
GCTTTGACTCATGAACCTTGAGAACATGACCTATTCAGAAGTCAGACACTCAACCGACTGAGACTCCCAGGCGCCCCAGAATTTTCTATGTATAGAATCATGTTATCTGCAAATAGTGACATCTTAACTTCTTTACCAATATCGATACCTTTTATTTCTTTTCTTTCTGATTGTTAAGGCTAGGAGTTCCAGTACTATGTTGAATTAAAGTGTGAGAGTGGACTTTGTCCACTTTGTCTTGTTCCTAACCTTAGAGGAAAAGCTCTCAGCTTTTCACCATTAAGTATGATGCTAACTGTGGGTTTTTATAAAAGGATTTTATTATATTGAGGTATGTTCCCCCTAATACCGCTTCATTAAGAGTTTTTATCATGAATGAATATTGAATTTTGTCAAATGCTTTTTCCGTATCTATCAAGATGATCATATGATTTTTATCCTTCATTTTGTGGATGTGGTTTACAACATTCATTGGTTTGCAAATATTGAACATCCTTGTATCCCTGAAATAAATAGCACGTGATCGTGGTGAATGATATTTCTAACATATTCTTATAT
>NW_021905534.1:0-558 GCF_006229205.1 Suricata suricatta | reverse complement strand
GAGCATAGAGCCAGGCCGTTTTGTGTTCGAAGTGGAGACTTGTGCGGAACGCGGGCAACGGGTCAAAGGGGGTGCGGCCGGGCCGGACGGTGAGCGGGGAGCTTGGGGCGTCAGGATGGACGGTGAGCAGGGGACCCAGGGCGTCGGGATGGACGGTGAGCAGGGGACCCAGGGCGTCGGGATGGACGGTGAGCAGGGGACCCAGGGCGTCGGGATGGACGGTGAGCAGGGGGCTCAGGGCATCAGGATGGACGGTGAACAGGGAGCTCGGGGTGTCGGGACGCAGACGCAGGAAGGGCACAGGCCAGGAGTGTGCTGGAGGCAGGAGGGACAGAACCTCGGCGACTCCTCGATGTGCCGTGAACACTCCGTATTCCTTATTTAATAGGTGTTTACGGTGCACTTTCTGAGCCACAGAGTCATTAGCTCATTTGCTGTCCCAACAGCCGTCAGAGGGCGATGCTCCTATGAGCCTCATTTTACATGGGGCGTAGACATGTCAGGTAATGCGCCCAGGGTCACCGGGAAGAGGAGGAGGCAGGATCGAAAGCAAGGTCC
>NW_021905533.1:0-1316 GCF_006229205.1 Suricata suricatta | reverse complement strand
AATTAACTCTTGGTAGAATCAGGGTTAGAAGTTGGGGATTTTGATTTTTTTCTCCAGTACTTCACCTGTGAGGCCCAGCTGCCTCTCTCATGTAATCCTAAGGGGATGCTGAATGTGTTTGGTCTCACTTTCAACTGAGGCTCAAAGCCAACAAGAGCAAACTACTCCTGTATTCCAAAATATGGTGTTAGGCCTCTGAGCAAAACTCCACATGATGAGGCAGACCACTCAGAGCCAGCTTTCACTAATAGACTGAAGTTGGAAACTGGACTTAACTGTCTTAAGAGAGAGGTCATTCATATAATGACACAAGGGGTGTTACCTTTCCCTTTAAGTACAGTGTCAGTAGCTTCCAGGGACTGTCCCACAGGCTACTTCACATCTCCTGCCCAAAGAGAGGCTGGAAATCAGCCTGCACATGCAGACCAAAAAGTCATGCTTTAGGAAATAACCACAATGCCACCAAGTGACAAAAAAAAAAGGGACATTTTCCCACAGTAAACTCGGGAGACTGCTGACCTAGAGTCCTCAAGAAGGGCTTGGCACAGGAGGGTTTCTGGGAGTGGAGGACAAAACAGAAAAATGATTGTCTGTGAAGATGGATTATTGAGATTTAGAGCCAAAGAAGGGTTTTTACTCTGATGGCACAGCCAGTGTGTCATCTGGTGACTGAGGTTCTTCATGAGTAGATAATGAAAGAAAATGCAAAATGCTTATTGATTTTTGATGTGGTTTCATCTTAGTTTGGGCAAACCATGCAGTATTTAATACATAGGAGCAGAATATTTACTGTTGAAGCTTGAAAAGGTGTGAGTTCTTTGTGTGCAATCTTTCATTTATGCATGTGAGAGGGTTTTCATTTTTGTAATATTTTTACATTGTAGTACTTGTTTTGCTTGTTGGTGGTGTTTGCTTATTTAATACATTCCGTCAAGGACAGAAATTACATGATGGGTTTTTTTTTTTGGTTTTTTGTTGTTTTTTTTTTCCCATAGGAAGTGTGTCTTGGGTATTTCCCTTATTATTTTCATTACTTTTTTTTTTCTCTTCTTTTTTTGGTGGTGGAGGTGGTTATGTTTAAATGAAGTTGCTTTTACAGCACCAAAGACTTAATCATCCATTTCCTATATAAAAGGTAGCTACTTTTTTGCATGGACCTCAAGTATATTGTAGTATAGAGGTGGAAATTAAGGAAAGGTATTAAGCAGGCTGTGTTTTAGCTTATGAGCAAATAACAAATTGTATCATGTATCTTGAATGTATCATAGATAAGCTGCTATATAACGATCGCCACTTCAGATAGCTGTGAAATTAGG
>NW_021905532.1:0-558 GCF_006229205.1 Suricata suricatta | reverse complement strand
AGAAAAATACATTGAAATTCAAGAGGCACATTGAACTCCCCTCAGGATGTAACCTGAACTGACCTTTGGCATGACATATCATAGTGAAACTGGCAAATTACAAAGATAAAGAGAGAATTCTGAAAGCAGCTAGGGATAAAAAGGGCCCTAACATACAAAGGGAAATCTATCAGAGTGGTTACAGACCTATCTACTGAAACTTGGCAGGCCAGAGAGGAATGGCAGGAAATCTTAAATGTGATGAACAGGAAAAATATGCAACCAAGAATTCTTTATCCAGCAAGGCTTTCATACAAAATAGAAAGAGAGGTACAGGTTTTCCCAATAAACAAAAGTTGAGAGAATTCATCACCACCAAACCAGCCCTACAAGAAATCCTAAGAGGACCCTATGAGAAAAATGTAGCAAGGAATATAAGACACCCGAGGCATCAATACAAACATGAACTCTACAGAGAACACAATGAATCTAAACCCACACTTTTCAATAATAACACTGAATGTAAATGGACTGAATGCTCCAATCAACACAGGGTAGCAGAATGGATAAAAAAAAAAA
>NW_021905531.1:0-558 GCF_006229205.1 Suricata suricatta | reverse complement strand
GCTCGAGAAAGGAAAGGCTATTCACTCTTCCTCCCCTAGTCTAAGGCTTCCTTTTTTCCTTGTTACTTTCTTCTCCATGACCTGCCTCTTTCCCGGGAATTTTGGCAGTATTAATATATTAACACTGAATTCTGGGGCAGAATTCAGAAACATTACAGTATTTTAAGAAAAGATTTAATATTGAAATTCATAACTTACAAATCTCTAGATGGAGCGGTATAATGGCAGTCAGAGTGTAGCTACATATGTTTAAGAGGGTAACATACCCCAGGCCCCTGGGTCGCTCAGTCGGTTAAGCATCCAACTCCTGATTTCAGCTCAGGTCATGATCTCACAGTTTGTGGGATCTGAGTCCCACATTCAGGCTGTGTGCTGACAATGCAGAACCTGCTTGAGATTTTCCCTCCCTCTCTCTTTGCACTACCCCCACTCATGATCTCTCTCTCTCTCTCTCTCTCTCTCTCTCTCTTTCTCTGTCTCCATAAATAAGTAAACTTAAAGAAAAAAAGAGCTTAACATATCCACTAAATTCCAGAAGTTAGAACATTGTTCCTCCTG
>NW_021905530.1:0-558 GCF_006229205.1 Suricata suricatta | reverse complement strand
TATATATATATATATATATATATACATATATATACATAAATAACCTAATAACACAGCAAAATAATTTAAGGAAATTCATTTAGATTTAGCACGGAAACTTCTGACTAAAAATAATTGATATTCAAAATTACATAAAAAACTCCTACACCGCAAGAACAAAGTGCAATTCAAAAATGGGCAAAACATATTAATAGACATTTTCCTCCACAGACAATATACAAATGGTCAATAAACGCATGAACAGATGCTCAATTTTGAGAATACTGAAGTCATACCATCCATCTTTCCTGACAACAATGCTATGAAACTAGAGATCAACCACCAAAAAAGAAAAAACCTGGAAAGAACACAAATACATGGAGGTTTAATAACATGCTATTAAAAATGAGTGAATCAACTAATAAACAAGAAAACAAAAATTACATGAAAACATGTGAAAATGAAAACACAAAGGTCCAAAATCATTGGGATGCAGCAAAAGTGTTTCTAAGAGGGAGTTTACAGCAATACAAGTCTACCTCAGGAAACAAGAAAAATCTCAAATAAACAATCTAACCC
>NW_021905529.1:0-558 GCF_006229205.1 Suricata suricatta | reverse complement strand
TCTCTCTCTCTCTCTCTCTCTCTCTCTCTCTCTCTCTCTCTCTCTCTCTCTCTGTCCCTCCCCCACTAGTGCTTTCTCTGTCTCTCAAAAACTCAAAAATAAATAGGGGCGCCTGGGTGGCTCAGTCAGTTAAGCTTCCAGCTTCGGCTGAGGTCAGATCTCATGTTCATGGGTTCTAGCCCCGCGTCAGGCTCTGTGCTGACGGCTAGCTCAGAGCCTGGAGCCTGCTTCCGGTTCTGTGTCTCCTTCTCTCTCTGTCCCTCCCCCTCTCATGCTCTGTCTCTCTCCGTATCAAAAATAAATAAAACATTAAAAATAAATAAATAAAATATTTTTTTTAAGTTTTAGATTTATGAGAATTACTTAGGTACTTGATATCATGTTTATAGACAACTGAATTTCTTAAAATAAGGAAGACTGGATTTATAAATGCAATTTAAAGTATATAGGACAAATTAAGTTGTGATATTATGGTTTCCAGTAAGAAATACACATTTGTCCTTTGTCCTGGATGCCGGCACAGAGCTCCTAAAACCTTTGGAATTTCTTAAGTGAGAA
>NW_021905528.1:0-558 GCF_006229205.1 Suricata suricatta | reverse complement strand
AAGTCCTAGCCTGATAAGGTGAACATGACCTTATCTGGAAACAGGGTCTTTGCCCATGTGATTCATATGCCAGTTAAGGTGAGGTCACGCTGGAGGAGGGTGGGGTCTGGATAAGAAGAGGAGACATGGAGACAGAGAAGACAGCCACGCGAGGACGGGAGCAGAGCCTGGAGAGTGGCAACCTCAGCGGGGACCCCAAAGACAGGCAAACCTGGAAGCTGGGAGATCACGCAGGTTTTGGGGACAGGCTGACTCTGGACTTCTGGTCTCTGGTTCCAGAGACCACACCGGTTGTTTGAAGTCCCCAGTTTGCGGCGCTGTGTTACAATCGCCACTGCACCCGACCACGTCTCCGAGCCTTTGTCGCTCCTGCTAGAGCCAAGTGTGCAGCGGCCTGGAGACCCCCCTCGGGGGGCCGGGAGGTCCCTGTGACAAGGCAGCCAGAGGGACTGTGGGTGGAGCCCGGCCACGCCCTCCGCAGCAGTGAGCCCCGCATAGCGTGCTCCGCCCCCCCCCCCCCCCCCCCCCCCCCCCCCCCCCCCCCCCCCCCCCCCCCCC
>NW_021905527.1:0-558 GCF_006229205.1 Suricata suricatta | reverse complement strand
GGTCCTGTGTCACTATGCGAGGAAACGCTGACAGTTCCATTAGGAGGCGATCACGAGGCCCATCGGTTACACGACACCATCAGATCAGAGGGACGTCAGCTCAGAAAACAGCGCGTCTTCAGATCCGGGAGAGTCCGTGTTCCTTCCGGTGTATAGACTCAGAAACTGGTTCCAAGCCTGGGCTGTGACCTCTGTGCCCTGGTGACCCCCCAGTCTGGGGTGGGGGGAGATGCGCTGCCCCAACCCCCTCCCAGGACTCTGCCCAGTGTGGGACCCGTGCCCCGAGGACCACCTCCTTTCACACGACTCCCAAAGTGCCCTAAAGGACGGATCATCGCGTTACATACGTGGTGACGGTCTCAGGCCGCATGTCCTGGCTCCCACTTTAAATCTCTGGCCTGGGATCATGGAGGACCTGGGATGTGCTGAGGGGTTGGAGCAAAGGCAGCCCTGGGAAAGCCGCTCCCCGAGGTGAGGGGACTGGCTGGGAGGGGTGGGGGGGAGGGTAGGGAGGAGGAAAGAGGCCATCCTCCTCACCCCCCCCCCCCCCCCCCCCGG
>NW_021905526.1:0-558 GCF_006229205.1 Suricata suricatta | reverse complement strand
GGTTCCTGCAGTTCTTTCCATGGGCCTGACCTCATGCTAGACCCAGGGCTTCCCCATGGACTGTTTCCTGGCCTGGACCGCCTCCATCTGGCTAACTCTGCTTGTCCTCAGCTTTAGTGAGGTGTCCCCTGAGGAGCCTTCCCTGCCCACCGGTTGAAGGCCAGGCCTCCTGCCACTTGCTCTTTTTTTTTTTTTAATTTTTAATGTTTTTATTTTTTTTTATTCATTTTGAGAGACAGAGAGAGACAGCATAAGCAGGGGAGGGTCAGAGAGAGAGGGAGATACAGAATCTGAAGCAGGCTCCAGGCTCTGAGCTAGCTGTCAGCACAAGCTCGACCCGGGGCTCGAACCCATGAACTGCAAGATCATGACCTGAGCCGAAGTTGGACATTTAGCCGACTGAGCCACCCAGGTGCCCTCCTCTTTGCACACCTCTAGTTGGTGCGGTGTAACTGTTGTCCCCTTTGAGAGGATGTGGTTCCTCGTAGCCCTGCGCCCTATGTTCACCACTGTACCCCAAGACTTCATAGGACACAGTAGGCATTTTATTATCTGTTG
>NW_021905525.1:0-558 GCF_006229205.1 Suricata suricatta | reverse complement strand
GGCTCTATGCTGACAGCATGGAGCCTGCTTAGGATTCTCTCTCTCCCTCTCTCTCTCTCTCTCTCTCTCTCTCTCTCTCTCTCTCTCTCCCTTTCTCTCTCTCTCAAATAAAATAAACATTAAAAAAAAGAAAGAAAGAACATTAATAGCTTAACTCCCCAACCCAGCCCTCATTCAAGAGAAGACTTGGAAAATCAATGCATATAAGTGATGGTTTGAAATGTACATCATCAAGACAGTATGGTATTGGCACAAAAGCAGACACATAGACCAATGGAATAGAATAGAGAATCCAGAACTGGGCCCACAAATGTACGGCCAATTAATTTTTGACAAAGCAGGAAAAAGTATCTGATGGAAAAAAGATGGCCAGGTGGTGCTGGGAGAACTGGACAGCAACATGCAGAAGAATGAAACTAGACCACTTTCTTACACCATACACAAAAATCAACTCAAAATGGCTGAAGGACCTGAATGTGAGACAGAAAACCATCAAAACCCTCGAGGAGAAAGTAGGAAACAACCTTCTTGACCTCAACCACAGCAATTTCCTATTTG
>NW_021905524.1:0-558 GCF_006229205.1 Suricata suricatta | reverse complement strand
GGGGATAAAGTCTGGTTTCTCTGGCCCAGGGGTGTGGCTCTTGCATTCTGGAACTAGTATTATGTTTTTTAATGTTTATTTACTTTTGAGAGGGGCAGAGAGAGCAGGGGAGGGGCGGAGAGAGAGGGAGACAGGATCCGAAGTGGGCTCTGTGCCGACAGCAGCGACCCCGACACGGGGCTCAAACTCACCAACCGAGAGATCTTGACCTGAGCCGAAGTCGGGTGCTCCGCGGACCGAGCCCCCCAGTGCCCCTGGGATTATTTTCTGACTCTGCCGTGGTTGGGTCACACCCTGATGGGTCCAGAGTTCCGGAGAGGGTGGCCTGCGCGCCTGATGGTCGGCATTAGGGACTCGCCTCCCGCCAATCCAGTCTCTCTCCTGGCAGGTGAGCACGTGTGCCAGTTGGCCGGGGCTCCCAGGGACTCTGTGGGACATCCACTCTGTGCCTCCTCCTTGGGGACACTGAGTTTTGAGGCCACATCCCTGTGCTCTCATCTCCAAGGCCACTGCCCTCCCTCCTGTTAATTCTGTGTGTTTGTCCCCTTCTGCTACCTG
>NW_021905523.1:0-558 GCF_006229205.1 Suricata suricatta | reverse complement strand
TGTAAATGTAAAACTAAAATGTTCATCTGTATGAATATAAAGTTATAGATACCAAGCGTTTTGCACGATGAAACAGAATATACAAAATGAAACATATACTTATTTCTTTCCTCAAAGTAATTGTTCTAGATATAATTTGTTTCTACTGACCTGTACAATGGGTCCTACATAAGCAGTTTACCATAAAGCTAAATGCTACAATATGAATTAACAAGGGAACCTTTATAAAAGAAAATATGTATTGCCTTAACCCAGAGTGATCACCCCCCCTTTTTTTTAACACATCCCATGTAATCTCATTAGTTGTCCAACCTCACGCCAGTCAGAGTGGCTAAAATGAACAAATCAAGAGACTATAGATGTTGGCGAGGGTGTGGAGAGACGGGCACCCTCCTACACTGTTGGTGGCAATGTAAACTGGTGCAGCCGCTCTGGAAAACAGTGTGGAGGTTCCTCAAAAAACTATCCATAGAACTCCCTTATGACCCAGCAATAGCACTGCTAGGGATTTACCCAAGGGATACAGAAGTGCTGATGCATAGGAGCACATGTATCCCA
>NW_021905522.1:0-1316 GCF_006229205.1 Suricata suricatta | reverse complement strand
AACATGCAGAAGAATGAAACTAGACCACTCTCTTACACCATACACAAAAATTAACTCAAAATGGCTGAAGGACCTGAATGTGAGACAGGTAACTAACTTAACTTTAAATGAGCATATTTCTTTAAAAAAAGATCTTACCTGCTGAACAGCATCTGAACATTTTTTTGGAGTGTCCAAAACAGCAGACTGAGATCCTGGTTTGGAAAAGAAAAAGAGTCAATACCTTAAAGAAGTTTTCCCACTTCCTCAATCAGAAAACAAAACTAATTAACCACAAGCACCAAAAGCATCCAGTTTATCTTCCAATTATACTCCTGTATTATGAAGGCATGACTACTTTTCAGTATATATAACACACATATATAACACTCACATCATTATTTTTTAAGTTAGAATAGCCTCATGCCCTTTTTAACACACCAATCATAATTATTTTTCTCAATGGCTAGCGTCTATTTTGTGCTAGGAAATACGTGTTGAAACATTCACTTATATTATTTACTTAGCTAAAGTCTGTACAATGATAGAACTTACCAATCTTAAAAAATGGGATTCAATTGTCTTATCTATTGACAACTTTCCTTCTAATTTCTTTTTTTATTTTTATTATTTTAGAGAGAAAGAACGCACATGAGTAAGGGAGAAGGACAGAGGAAGAGAGAAAGAGAAAGAGAGAGAGAGAGAGAGAGAGAGAATGAATCCTAAGTAGGCTCCACATTCAGCATGGAGCCCAACATGGGACTCAATCCCATGACCCTGGGATCGTTACCTGACCTGAGCTGAAATCAAGAGTTGGATACTCAAACCCACTGAGCCACCAAGGTGCCCCTACCTTCTAATTTCAATAAGAGATAATGAGCACTACCATCAAGTAATAAAGGATTCTGTTTATTTTGTTATTTTGTTATTAATGATTTTGTTCCTTTATTTGTCATTTAAGAGTCTACGAAACTGTAAATTCATGCTGGAAAACCTAAGGGATAACAAATTCTAGGAGTTTTTTTTTTTTTGAGAGACAGAGAGAGAGACAGCGAGCAGGGAAGGGTTAAAGGGAAAGGGAGGTACAGAATCAGAAGCTGTCAGCACAGAGCCCAATGTGAGGCTCAAACCCACAAAACGTGAGATCATGACCTGAGCTGAAGTAGGATGCTCAACCGACTGAGCCACCCAGGTGCCTGTAGGATTTTTTAAGCCAAGGGACAATTTCTTCTAAGTGAACCTTGCATGGACATTGTAAAACAAGAGGCCTTCCGAAATCCCCAGTGATCCCTGGAGTAGAGTCTGAAAATAACTCATTGTGTTCATCTGCAATTTAC
>NW_021905521.1:0-558 GCF_006229205.1 Suricata suricatta | reverse complement strand
TGGGATACATGTGCTCCTATGCATCAGCACTTCTGTATCCCTTGGGTAAATCCCTAGCAGTGCTATTGCTGGGTCATAAGGGAGTTCTATGGATAGTTTTTTGAGGAACCTCCACACTGTTTTCCAGAGCAGCTGCACCAGTTTACATTGCCACCAACAGTGTAGGAGGGTGCCAGTTTCTCCACATCCTCGCCAACATCTATAGTCTCTTGATTTGTTCATTTTAGCCACTCTGACTGGCGTGAGGTTGGACAACTAATGAGATTACATGGGATGTGTTAAAAAAAGGGGGGGGTGATCACTCTGGGTTAAGGCAATACGTATTTTCTTTTATAAAGGTTCCCCTGTTAATTCATATTGTAGCATTAAGCTTTATGGTAAACTGCTTACGTAGGACCCATTGTACAGGTCAGTAGAAACAAATTATATCTAGAACAATTACTTTGAGGAAAGAAATAAGTATATGTTTCATTTTGTATATTCTGTTTCATCGTGCAAAACGCTTGGTATCTATAACTTTATATTCATACAGATGAACATTTTAGTTTTACATTTACA
>NW_021905520.1:0-558 GCF_006229205.1 Suricata suricatta | reverse complement strand
CCGTCTGCGTCGCTTTGTTGTCGAAGGACCTTGGGCTCCAGCCTGCGGTGACTCGCCGGCACGCCGAGCCTTCTTGCTTGTGTTTTCCACTTCTGATTGTGCCCTAAGGACGTCTTTCTCTGCAGTTTCTCCACGCCCTTCCCGCTGTCTGGTCTGCTTATTTTACATCTGGAAGGGTGGGAAGCTTGTTTTCTGTGTCCTACGCCGGTGGCTTCGATGTCCCGTTCAGCCCCTTACTGACCCCCCGAGATGAACGAGTGTGGGGCACGAGCACCTCACCTCCCTCTGCCCCTCGTTTTCTTCGGTTCACTCTTAACGTCTCCGTGCTTATCGTTATGCCTGTCTGCACACAGCCAGCGGGGACTTCCCAGATCGAAACGCACTCTGTGTCCAGCTCAGACAGATGAACGGCTCCTCCTCGGAGGTCCCGTCCCGCCTCTCCTGGTCTCTGACCTGGTGAAACCCTTCCGCACGGCTCCCATCGTTAACACTTCCGTTTTCTGTGGGGAGGAAGACACGTATTTGTTTCCATCTTCCTCTTAGAGTTAAATGTGGTAA
>NW_021905519.1:0-558 GCF_006229205.1 Suricata suricatta | reverse complement strand
CATGTCTTAAAGAGATCACTCTGGCTCTTCTGTGGACGCTGGTCTGGAGAAGATGATTTTTAAAAAGGGAAAAAGAATAAACAGAAGTTTACTGAAAGGTCCAGATGAGAGATGATTGCAAGACTGATAAATAAGCTAAATAAGCTAAGTTTTAACCTAGATCTCTCTTTTAAAAAAAATTTAAGTTTATTTATTTATTTCAAGAGAGAGAGCAAGCAGACTCGAGCCAGAGAGAGAGAATCCCAAGTAGACTGTACTGCCAACACAGAGCCCGACATGGGGTTTGAACTCACAAACCATGAGATCATTACCTGAGCCGATATGAAGAGTCAGGAGCCTACCTGACTGAGACACCCAGGCACCCCAGCCCAGATCTCTTTTAAATTGCTATATATAACACATATAACAATGTTCACTTTCCAAATTCATGATACACCCAGGGAAGACCACAATGGAAAAGGGCCCAGCGTGTAGTATCAGGCTCCTTCCAGCATGTGATGGAAGTTAATAAAGTAGATTCTATTTCCATCTTTCTCCTCCAAAAACTATTTAGAGAAA
>NW_021905518.1:0-558 GCF_006229205.1 Suricata suricatta | reverse complement strand
TTGTTTATATAATGAGGCACCTGGGTGGCTCAGTTGGTTAAGCATCTGCCTTCACCTCATGTCATGACCTCATGTTCCATTATCTTGAGGCCCCCATTGGGCTCTGCACCAACAGTACAGCCTGCTTAAGATTCTCTGCACTTACCCTACTTTTGCTTTCTTTAAATAAATAAGCTTAAAAAATAAATAAATTTAAAAAATTATTTGTTTTGAGAGAGAGAAAGAGTGTGCAAGCTGCAGGAAGGGGCAGAGGGAGAGAGAGACAGAGAATCCAAAGCAGGCTCTATACCAGCAGCAGAGAGCCCGATACAGGGCTCGATCCTACAAATCATGAGATGACAGTCTGAGCTGAAATTACGAAGCGGACACTCAACTGACTGAGCCACCCAGGTGCCACACGGCACAAATTAACTTCTAATATCTCTCATTAGTAACTGAACAAAGACAGCTATATTGTGTCCATTACTTTTATTACGAGCTCTTAATTTTTACAGAAATATGAACATTTTTTATTATTTAGTTATAGAAATAGAAATAGCAGTAATATTGAAACTATTA
>NW_021905517.1:0-558 GCF_006229205.1 Suricata suricatta | reverse complement strand
TTACCACATTTAACTCTAAGAGGAAGATGGAAACAAATACGTGTCTTCCTCCCCACAGAAAACGGAAGTGTTAACGATGGGAGCCGTGCGGAAGGGTTTCACCAGGTCAGAGACCAGGAGAGGCGGGACGGGACCTCCGAGGAGGAGCCGTTCATCTGTCTGAGCTGGACACAGAGTGCGTTTCGATCTGGGAAGTCCCTGCTGGCTGTGTGCAGACAGGCATAACAATAAGCACAGAGACTTTAAGAGTGAACCGAAGAAAACGAGGGGCAGAGGGAGGTGAGGTGCTCGTGCCCCACACTCGTTCATCTCGGGGGGTCAGTAAGGGGCTGAACGGGACATCGAAGCCACCGGCGTAGGACACAGAAAACAAACTTCCCACCCTTCCAGACGTAAAATAAGCAGACCAGACAGCGGGAAGGGCGTGGAGAAACTGCAGAGAAAGACGTCCTTAGGGCACAATCAGAAGTGGAAAACACAAGCAAGAAGGCTCGGCGTGCCGGCGAGTCACCGCAGGCTGGAGCCCAAGGTCCTTCGACAACAAAGCGACGCAGACGG
>NW_021905516.1:0-558 GCF_006229205.1 Suricata suricatta | reverse complement strand
GAAAACAAAGTGCAGAATTATAAAAATATAGCTTAAAAAGACTGTATTTGAGAGATTGAAATTTGAATAGTCACAGAAATAGAGACATGAATTTACAGCAGCTAATTTATTAATTAGTGTTCAATTGGAAGTGAGTCAATATGTAACATGTATGGAAACAGAGTACAGAATTTGATCATTGAAAATGAATCAGAGGAGGTAAGAAGACAACCATACAGTATGAAGAAGGAATTACTATCCTTGTCTCATTTTACTCTGAGTGCCACAGTGAGGGAGCTTTACATATAGGGAATGCTCGGATAACACAGTGATCATTCTTATATACTAATTCCACTACGTATGTATGTAGTACACACACATATATTGGTCTTAAATTTATGAAATTAAATTATATAATATATAGTTTTATCAAATACTAACATACACATGAATGAGATCAATTATATATGATATTTAGTTTATATATGTGTGTATGTGTATAGAGATTCATTTGAATGGCTTTCTCATTATTTTTTAAACTTCTGATTCTTTATTATTTTATTTTATTTTATTTTATTT
>NW_021905515.1:0-558 GCF_006229205.1 Suricata suricatta | reverse complement strand
GTATCCAAGGAGGAGAATTTGCAAATCAGTCAAGACAGGTGGTTGCTGATCCTGTTTCTGTGACACATCCAAGAGGGAAAGTCCTGATTGTGCCCAAGTGACTGTTTGAGAAGAATGCACCCCAAATTCCTGTTTTCCCATCCCATTTTAAAACTTAGAAAATGTGAGCAATGATGGGAGAGATACCTGATCTGTTTTTGAGGCTCTAGACAGTATGAAGGGATTGCCTATGGATTTCAAACTCGAAGATCTGTCCTTATTCATATCATTCTTAGAGGTTAGTTTAGTGGTTTTTTTTTTTTTTTCTGTTAATCATCGTGTTACTCTCTTAGCATTTATCCAAGGCACTTTCTACCAAGGATTGCAAAACTGAAAATTCCATAGAGGGTGGGCAGCTAATCTGTAGTAAGCCGATGAGGGCAGTCAGGAGTGGTGTCCGTGTCTGACTTGGGGAACACAGGTCTTAGGGGCTATGGACATTCAATTTGCGTTTCTTTAAGCATGACCGTGTTGGGCAAACAAATGTTCTACTGGCTAAATTTGGTATGTGGGCCTCAT
>NW_021905514.1:0-558 GCF_006229205.1 Suricata suricatta | reverse complement strand
AGCATTGATGACAAGGAATATTTGTAGTACATTTGATACTTTTATTGAGCAATGTAAATTGAACGCTGTCAGTGTTGTTGTTGTTGTTGTTGTTACATTGTTATTACCTCTCAGCTTAGTTCATAGTTTTGGCACTCAAAATTTGATTTTTTTTTTTTTTTGCTGCTTTTCTAATTTGGGGCTGCTGCCACAGAGTATCAATGATGCTTAAATGTCACAATTTGACTACAAGATGTATATTCACATTCAGTTAACCCGTTCAGCTAAAGCTGCCATAGACTTATAACCATAAAGCTTCCCACATTTTATTTTTCATTAATTCATTAAGAATATTTAAAAATTGGGTCACCTGGATGGCGCAGTCAGTTGAGTGTCCAACTCTTGATTTCGGCTCCGTTCTGATCCCAGGTCGTGGGATAGAGCCCACATCAGACTCCATGCTGAGGATGCAGCCCACTTAAGGTTCTCTCTCGTCCTCTGCCCCTTTCCCCAACTGGCACTCTTTGTCTCTAAAATATTTAAAATATATATTTAAATATATGTATATTTTTAAAAATA
>NW_021905513.1:0-558 GCF_006229205.1 Suricata suricatta | reverse complement strand
GTTGTCCTGACTCTCTGGTCTGCTACCTCCCCCTGCCCAGGCCTCCCCTTCTGACCCTCCCTCCCTGCTCCCCCTCCCTTCCTCTCCTGGCCTCTCCTCCCCAGCCTCTAGCTGCTGCCATGGAAACCACTTCCTCCTCCAAGTCCTGATTGATCCGATTCTCATGGTCAGTGCTCAATTCAGGGCCGGGTGGGGGGACAGGCCAGGGCAGGAGGGGACCAAAGGCTCAGGATGTTCCTTCCACCCCATCTTCACCCCAGGCCCCACCCCAGCCCAGCAGGTGCTGCTTGGAAGGACACTGGACCGTGGGGAATCGGCCACCAGGCAGTGGGCCAGAGGGACCTCAGACAAAGGAAGCAGGTGGAGAGCAGCTAGCAGGAGGCAGAGAGGCTGGTACCACGTGGCTGTGCCCATGGCCTCCTTTCTGTCCCTGTGGATGCTTTGCTTTCTAACAGAAATCTCTGCCCCTCTGCTTGGTGGTGGGGAAAACCCAACCCTCTTAGGACGGAGCTTGCCTTCAGCTGGGGCAGGAAGACGTGGGGTGTGGCCGTTGGAGGG
>NW_021905512.1:0-558 GCF_006229205.1 Suricata suricatta | reverse complement strand
TTTCTTAAACTTAAGAGAAGGGTGAGTTGGAATAACTCAACTAATTAACTAGATAGATAGATAGATAGATAGATAGATAGATAGATAGATGATATAGATGATAGATAGATAGGTAGATAGATAGATAGAGGAATGAGTGAATGAATGAATGATGAATGAACAAATAGAATTTTTGGGGATGAGACTATAAGAAGTGAAGAATGGCTGGAAGTCTTAGGCAACTTATGAGAACTGCTATAAATAGGAGTAAAGAACATAATAAAGTTAATCTTATTGTCAAAGAATAGTTAGATTTTGCTATACTGCTATGCTCTCTTTGAATTGTTAGTATATCATTCATTTCATTTAAAAAATAATACTTAATGATCAGCTAGGTGTTATACCTACTACAAAACTCCAAAGAACAAGTGGACAGCATAAAATGGACATGGCTTCCACTCATATTTTCTGCTAAAACACCTCTTAGGGTAACCAATTTCATTCTTATTATCTGTCATATAAATGAGTACTTTGTATAGTGTGTATTTTTATGTTTTCAGATATTTTGCTCATGTAAGT
>NW_021905511.1:0-1316 GCF_006229205.1 Suricata suricatta | reverse complement strand
GGGCGTGTGTCAGCTGCTGCCGTCACTTAGGAGGGCCTGTCTGCCACCCCTCTGCTGGGCAGCAGCTGGGGCCTCCGGACCTCTAGGCGGGGCGCTGCCTCCCCCGCTGAATTCGTGCACCGGCCCTGGGCTGCCGTGACCGCCTCCTGACCGCGGGCGAGGCCGTGAAGAACTCTCGGCGCTGTCCAGAGCGGACCGGGCACGGGAGCAGGGGGACAGCTGGCCCAGGGCGGAGAAGTCGCGTGTAGACTGAAGGCGTCTGTGTTTGTTATTGGAGGGTGTTTGAAGATGGGTAGTTCCTGCCCCTTCTCAACAGTCGTACCTGAGAAGCCCGTCTCACTGGGACCCCGCCTGGGGACCACAGCCCACAGGGATGGCCGTGAGTGGCACTAACTATCGAAATGAATGTCCTTGTAGGTAGCCTGTTCTATCTGAGGTGGGTTTTTAGGGGTCATGGTGTAGGGTAATGGAGTCTTGGCGTTAGCGCTGAATGCCACCCGTCTGGCTCTGGGAGCACAAACTCTTGAAGCCCCCTTGTCCGTCTGTAGAAGTGTTTTCAGAGGAGGCACGGTGGGGAGGGGAGACTGGGAACGATGGTACAGGTGCTCACAGGTCACGTGTTCCCTTCTGTGCCTTCTGGAAGCTGGAGGACCAGCGAAGGGGCCTGGCAGCAAGGAGATGGGTGGGTGATTCTTGTTCTGTTGAGGGGGGCACGGAAGTCATTTCTGAGGCCACAGCTTCTGTCCTGCACTGGGAGCATACAGTAGGCGGTAGTAGTCTTCTGTATTAACTGTCTTGGTGGTCTAGCGTGGGAATGGGCAGACTACCGCTGCCCTTGGCCCATTAAAAATTTTTTTTAAATGTTTATTTTTGAGAGAGAGAGAAAATGAGAATGTGGGGGAGAACAGAGAGAGAGGGAGACACAGAATCTGAAGCAGGCTCCAGGCTCTGAGCTGTCAGCACAGAGCCCGACGTGGGGCTCATGAACTGTGACCTCACAACCTGAGCTGAAGTCGGATGCTCAACAAACAGAACCACCCAGGCGCCCCCCACTCCTCTTGGCCCATTTTTGTCAGCTCCTGAGCCAAGATGGTTTTTACATTTTTAAAGAGTTGTTTAAAGGAAGAGGGAAAGAAGAATATGCAGCAGAGACAGTTTGGTGTCCGAAGCCGAGGTCTCCACTGGCTGGCTGTCTCCTCCTGGAAACGGTTTGCTGCGCCTGCTCTAGCAAGCCGTCTGCCATCAGGGCCTGAACCCGCCCAGGGTCACAAACAGGACAGCTGACCGGACGGCCGTCTTACTGGTTGAGTGGGAGC
>NW_021905510.1:0-558 GCF_006229205.1 Suricata suricatta | reverse complement strand
GGGGGGGGGGGGGGGGGGGGGGGGGGGGGGGGAAGGCAGAGAATGTTCCTGTGAATCTTCCCGGGGACCCAGCAACGTGGATGCCAGGATGGCTCCTGTTCCGGTGCAAGAAGCGGGTCGTGGGGCGGGGACAGACCCCAGGAGACACGTGTTCAGAGAGAAGATGCACACTAGCAGCATGTCACGTACCAGGTCGGAGGAAAAGGCCCCGACTGCCACCGAGTCCCTGGAGGGCAGAGGTGGTCAAAGAGCGGAGCCGACCTGGGGGAGGCAGGGGGCGGAGCAGGGTTTGGCCAAGACGCTGGGGAGGAGCAAGCACATGAAGTCACAGCGTGCAGACCGCCCGGGTCTGAGTAGCGTCCTCCACCAGTGGAGGGTGGGGGTCCCCCTGTTCAGCAGCCGACGCGGTGGGCACCTCCGAAAGCCCCTTTACCCATCGCCGGGTCCCCTCTTTTTCCCGAAACTACAGGAGGCTGTGTTTCCCTCAGGAAGAGGCCCAGGTACCAGGCGCTGCACCGGGGTCTCCGGGCCGGCAGCCTACGTCCTCACATGGCCCCA
>NW_021905509.1:0-558 GCF_006229205.1 Suricata suricatta | reverse complement strand
CTTTACTCAAAATCTACTGATTTAAATGTCAATCACATTTAAAAATTCCTCCACAACAATATCTAGCCTTATGTTTGAACAAATAATTGGGCACCACAACTTAGCCATGTTGACACCTGAAATAACTATCATACTGCCTCATCAGTTTATATATATATATGCTTTGTATATATATAAAACACATACATTATAAATCTATGTATATATATACATACATTATCTTTTATCTTTATGTAACATCTATCTACAACATACACATACAATATATATTTATATCTATCTATATACACATTACATATATATTATATATATTTAAACTGAGGCATTTTCAAACAGATAAATAAAAATATATGTGGTCTCTTAGGCACATACTTTCATGTAACAAATTTTTGGAGAGAAGGTTAAGCATAGGAAAACTGATCTCTTAAATATTCAATTTTGGAAAGCTGATCAAACAAACTTTTCGAACTGCTTTTGAACTAATTAAAAAGAGCATCTATCTGAAGGCAAACTGTTACCAGACAAGTTGAATTTGTAGTATTCCAATTTTTTTTTTTT
>NW_021905508.1:0-558 GCF_006229205.1 Suricata suricatta | reverse complement strand
TTAATACCTTTCTATTAGTTTTATTTGTCCTCTTATTCTCTTTGTCTTCCTTCTCTTGAATCAGTTGAGCACCTTTATGATGCCATTTTATGTAGAGTATGATATGTAGCTTTGCAATAATATCCTTCCATTTCTGTCCATCAAGCCTTGATGGAATATTTTTATACCTTTGACTTCTACATATATTATGAACACCAGATACTTTATTATTTTTGTAACCAACTCTGTTATCTTGAACCAGCTATTTAATCTCCTGAAGATTTTTGTTGTCATTACTTTGAGGAATAGGAGCAATAATTGCCACAAAAATGGTTTTTTATGGATTCAATCAGATAATGCACTAAAAATGCTTAAAACAGTGATTGACACATAGTAATTTTAAAATGCTCATAAATATTATGATTAATTTACTAAGTGAATTGTTCTGATCTAGATGGGATGCTATAAAATATTGATTTCTGATGTCCAAAATGAACACATATGTTTGTAGACTGTCTGTGCAAGAAGGGAGGCCACCCGAATTTCAGTGCACATGATCCTGAATCTATACACCTTGCA
>NW_021905507.1:0-558 GCF_006229205.1 Suricata suricatta | reverse complement strand
GGAAAATTATTTAGTTCTGAAACTTGGATCTACATTAGGTAAGGAAGAGTACTAGAGAAGGTATAAATAAAGGAAAATAAAACTTTTTATTTCCCTTATTCTTAATATATCTCCCAGGTAACAGTTTGTTCAAGAGAATAATAGCAATATATACAACAATCATTGCTTCTGGGTAAATGAAGTTAATGAGGGGCAGCAAGGTCATAACGGATGCGAGGGAGGAGCAGAGAATACCTTGTTATAAGGCACTTACATTTCCCATTTTGCGGTAGAGTGTTATTCGAAAGTGGACTTCAATTAGTTATAAATATATACTGCAAACTCAAGGGAAACTAATAAAAAAAGGTAGAAGAAAAGGATAATTTATATGCTAAGAGAGGGGGAAAAGTAGAATCATATGGAATACTCAATTAAAATCAGAAAGCAGAAAAGCACAACCCATAAAAGAAAAGCAATCAGTCAGGTGGACTTCATTAAAATGTAAAACTTTGGTTTCTTGATTTCTCTTTCTGTTGCTTCATTTTTGGTGTATAAAAATGCAACTGATTTCTCTACACT
>NW_021905506.1:0-558 GCF_006229205.1 Suricata suricatta | reverse complement strand
TATTTTCATTACTTTTTTTTTCCTCTTCTTTTTTTGGTGGTGGGGGTGGTTATGTTTAAATGAAGTTGCTTTTACAACACCAAAGACTTAATCATCCATTTCCTATATAAAAGGTAGCTACTTTTTTGCATGGATCTCAAGTATATTGTAGTATAGAGGTGGAATTTAAGGAAAGTTATTAAGCAGGTTGTGTTTTAGCTTATGGGCAAGTAATAAATTGTATCATTTCTCTTGAATGTATCATAGATAAGCTGCTATATAACGATTGCCACTTCAGATAGCTGTGAAATTAGGTGATTAACTAGTTGTTACTTAGCCTTCTAATTTCTGTATAAGTCTAATTACATGAAATAGAAGTGGGGGTTCTGATTTTTTACTTTGCTTTTCCATTTGGAGTGTCATTGTAACTACTGTAGTGTAAATGATGGAAAATAATTGCATATGTTAAAAAATAGTTATATTCTAAAAAAAATAAAAAATAAAGTTACCACAAAAAAAATAAAAAATAAAAAATACATACACTTATCAGCTGGGCTTTTCTTTTAAAGATTACTTAAG
>NW_021905505.1:0-558 GCF_006229205.1 Suricata suricatta | reverse complement strand
TATTTTCATTACTTTTTTTTTCCTCTTCTTTTTTTGGTGGTGGGGGTGGTTATGTTTAAATGAAGTTGCTTTTACAACACCAAAGACTTAATCATCCATTTCCTATATAAAAGGTAGCTACTTTTTTGCATGGATCTCAAGCATATTGTAGCATAGAGGTGGAATTTAAGGAAAGGTATTAAGCAGGTTGTGTTTTAGCTTATGGGCAAGTAATAAATTGTATCATTTCTCTTGAATGTATCATAGATAAGCTGCTATATAATGATTGCCACTTCAGATAGCTGTGAAATTAGGTGATTAACTAGTTGTTACTTAACCTTCTAATTTCTGTATAAGTCTAATTACATGAAATAGAAGTTGGGGTTCTGATTTTTTACTTTGCTTTTCCATTTGGAGTGTCATTGTAACTACTGTAGTGTAAATGATGGAAAATAATTGCATATGTTAAAAAATAGTTATATTCTAAAAAAAATAAAAAATAAAGTTACCACAAAAAAAATAAAAAATAAAAAATACATACACTTATCAGCTGGGCTTTTCTTTTAAAGATTACTTAAG
>NW_021905504.1:0-558 GCF_006229205.1 Suricata suricatta | reverse complement strand
CTCATTAATGCCTGCGACACGCAGGGCAGGAAGAAGAACCAGAAGGGGGAGCCTTTGATCAGGGACAGGTATTTCCTTATCAGTCCTGTGGGCCATCTTAATCCGATTTTTCCCTAGTAGTATGAGAAGTGGTCCAAGGCCATACTGTTCCTTGTGGTCTTAGGTTTTATGGTCTTCTACTAATTTTTATGTAGGTCTTAAATAGTCAAATTTCTGAGGGGAGCCTGAAGAGCAGCTGGTAGTGTCTGTCACATTCTTAAGAGGAACCTCACACCTGAGGGGGTTTTGTTGTGCTCAGACACTCCCAGCAGTGTTCCAAAATGTGTCCTTTCCCCACCCAGAGACCTCAGGTTTTAATCTTTTCCCTTTCTGCCTACTGAATCCGATCCTTTTCTATCATAATTCTAAGTGAGGCCCAGGGTAGGCAGGAAGGTTTCCCATTAATTTCTGAGAGTTGAGAGGTGCCGGATATCTTATTTTTTTCCAGCAACTTTATTTATTTATTTTTTAAAAGTAGTTTATTGTCAAATTGGTTTCCATACAACACCCAGTGCTCTT
>NW_021905503.1:0-558 GCF_006229205.1 Suricata suricatta | reverse complement strand
TCTGTCGATTGACAAAGTAGGAAAGAGTATGCGATGAAAAAAAGACTGCCTCTTTAGCAGGTGGTGCTGGGAGAACTGGACAGCAACATGCAGAAGAATGAAACTAGACCACTCTCTTACACCATACATAAAAATAAACTCAAAATGGCTGAAGGACCTGAATGTGAGACAGGAAACCATCAAAACCCTCGAGGAGAAAGTAGGAAAAAACCTCCTAGACCTCCACCATGGCAATCTCTTACTGGACACATCCCCAAAGGCAAGGGAAGTGAAAGAAAAACTGAACTCTTGGGACTTCATCACGATAAAAAGCTTCTGCACTGCAAAGGAAACAATCAAGAAAACTATTTTATTTTTTAAAATAAAGATAGTAAAGATATTTGCACCACAGTCAGTGTCCTGAAGAATGTAGACTGTGAACATAAATGTTAAATGAAAATTTGTATACTACAGGGTGTGGGAAAAATGTAGACTTGAGTTATCTATGCCTTTATCATTCATTGAGGGCCTCTGCTGCAGGCCAGGCATTGAGCTAGGTGATCAAAGAACTGAGATAGC
>NW_021905502.1:0-558 GCF_006229205.1 Suricata suricatta | reverse complement strand
TGTCACATAGTGACCATGTGTTCATGTTCATTGCTGCATAATATCCATTATAAGGATATTTCCTAATTTATTTGTCCATTTTACCTTTGATGGGTATTTTGAATGTTTCCAATGTTTGATTTTTATACATGACGCTATTATGAACATTTTGAAAGATCTCATCATGGACAGACAGGTGCATTTCTTTGGGGAGAAACCTAGGAAGGGCATTACCAGGTCATAGGTCAACTTTATTTTTTTTTAATGTTTATTTATTTTTGAGAGAGACAGACAGAACCTGCAGGAAAGTGGCAGAGAGAGAGGGAGACACAGAATCTGAAGCAGACTCCAGGCTCTGAGCTGTCAGCACAAAGCCCGATGCAGGGCTCAAACTCACAAGCTGTGAGATCATGACCTGAGCCGAAGTCAGACACTTAACCGACTGAGCCACCGAGGCATCTCTACATTGTTAACTTTAAAGATGTTGCCAGTTTTCCAAAGTGATTGCACACCATTTATTTTTAATTAAAGACAAAGTCTAAGCCCACATAAACATATTTCATTCATGGTGGTAGCTGG
>NW_021905501.1:0-558 GCF_006229205.1 Suricata suricatta | reverse complement strand
TTTTTTTTCATTTTGTAAATTTTTCAAACTCTACTTCCATCGATTCATGTTACTCTATTTCATCATACTCATTTTCTAAATTTTTCAAAAGTTATCCTTTCTATGCCCCTTTTTCACTAATCAGTCAAGCACCTTTCAATAACTGGACCAAAACACACATAGCATCATTTCTTTGATAATTTGTGTCTATATGTGCGTGTTTTAAATTTTTGAATTTTAAAATTCTTTCCCTTTTTTCTCTAATCAATCAACCTCCTTTCAATTATCAGAGGAAAACACACCTTGGATGTAGCATCATTCACTTGATTGTGTGTGTGTTTAATTTCTTATTCAATTTTTTCCCTTTTTTCCTCTAATCAATCAAACTCTATTCAATAACCAGAACTAAACCCACCTAGGATATAAACTACCAAAACGGAAACTGGAAGAAACATAAAATTTGAACAGACCCATAACCAGTAAAGAAATCAAATTAGTAATCAAAAATCTCCCAAATATTAAGGATCCAGGGCCAGATGGCTCTCCAGGGGAGTTCTACCAAACATTTCAGGAAGAGTT
>NW_021905500.1:0-1316 GCF_006229205.1 Suricata suricatta | reverse complement strand
AAGGGTAGAGAGAGAAGGAGGCACAGAATCTGAAGCAGGTTCCAGGTTCTGAGCTGTTAACACAGAGCCCAACATAGGGCTCGAACTCGTGAACTGTGAGATCATGACCTGAGCCAAAGTCAGACACTTAACTGACTGAGCCATACAGGTGCCCCTGGTTAACACATGTTTTATGTTTTATGTATTATATACTGTATCCTTATAATTAACTAAAGAAAATATTATTAAAATTAATAAGAGAAAATACACTTGAGGTACTGTACTGTATATATTGAAAACAATTTACATATAAGTCGACCCAAGCAGTTAGAACCTGTGTTGTTCAATGGTCAATTGTACTAAAAGTACTGACACTTTTAGAAAAATAGAACCATACTACATGCACTCTTTTTAAAATATTTATTTTTAATTTCAATATAAATAACATTATTTTAGATTAAGGTGTACAATATAGTGATTCAATAAATCTATATATTACTCAATGCTCTATATGTGCTGTTTTTTTTTGAAATTCATTTATTTATTTTGAGATAGAGAGAAAGAGAGAGAGCGCATAAGCAGGGGAGGGACAAAGAGGGAGATAGACAATCCTAAGCAGACTCCACACTGTCATCACAGAGCCCAACATGGGGCTCAAACCCACAAACTGTGAGATCATGACCTGAGCCAAAGCCAAGAGTTTGATGCTTAACTGACTGAATCACCCAGGTGTCACTATATCTGCTTTTTTAAAATTACAGGGCAATGCATTTATTTTTATGAAAATGAAAATTAAAAGAAAATAAATTGAAGGGAAACATGGAAGAGCAGAGCTTTGGAAAAATGCTTTTTTAAACATTTAAAGGATATAATTAATTAAAAATTAGAGTTTCAGGGCACCAGCGTGGCTCACTCAATGGAGCATGTGACTCTTGATATCGGAGTTGCAAGTTCAAGCCCCACATTGGGTGTAGAGATTACTTAAAAATAAAAATCTAAAAAAATTTAGATTTTCAAAAACATAAGAATTTGGAATCTTTCTGGTGTTAATATATGTTCATGTTTCAAATCTATGTGATACATTTTGACTTTTTTGGGAAATTTGAGAAAATGAGTCCTCAACCACTAATTTCAACTTTGCTTTCACCATCCTGAGCTTTTTAGTCCCTTGTAATACTTTTGTTATTGTCAAGTTTTATAACATTTACATACTCTTCTCCAACTCTAAACTTAAACTAGTATCAATTCTTAGCTTCAACTCGATTTAGTTTTTATCACCAAGCTTACTGTCTGTGCCATTCCTGTTTTCTTTATTTTAAATCACAGTGTTGGGAGCT
>NW_021905499.1:0-558 GCF_006229205.1 Suricata suricatta | reverse complement strand
CCTTCTGCAATGTTCCTGGCCGGGGTGCTGGTGGTGGTGGTAGTGGTGGTGGTCTTACGGCCAACCCGGTAAAGAAATTCTAGGACTCTTGATGGTCTGTCTTAAATTTCTGTAGAGACTCTTCAAAGGGAAATGGGTGAAAAAACACCTAAACTGGGCAGTGTAGGGGCAAAGAGAGAGGGGACAGATAATCCAAACCAGTCACCATGCTGAGAACAGAGAGACCCATGCTGGGATCATACTCACTAAATGTGAGGTCATGAACTGAGCCAAAGTCCAATGCTCAATCTTCTGAGCCACTCAGACACCTCTCTACCACATTTCTTATAAGGTACATACTCATATAGAACTTTGAATTCAAACAATCAGGGATGTGTGTCATATACAACTTACTAGAAAGTAAAAACACATATGAAAAAGTCACAAAGCAATGGAGAAGCTCTCAGATTATGGGGTCCTCACTGTGGAGCTGGTGGACCCTCACTGGAGCTGAAACAGAGTCCTTGGAGAATCAAAGAAGATGAGGAGTCAGATAGCAGATGTCCCTCTGTGAGAGAG
>NW_021905498.1:0-558 GCF_006229205.1 Suricata suricatta | reverse complement strand
GGGAGCCTGGAAAAGAATTCTATGCAGGTTGAGGAGCAGTGTCTGGTAATGACTTATTTGGCCATTGCTGAGCCACCAGTCAGGTGGTTGTTTTAATACCCTCTCGATTGCATGCGGGGTGGTCACGGCAAGAGTTTGTCCCAGAGTCAATTTGTCGGCGTCCTTAAATAAGGACGCCACTGCAGCCACAGTCCTTAAAAAAAAGGGGCCATCGGGCCGCTATTGTGTCCAAGAGTTTGGACAAGTAGGCCATTGGCTGTTTCCAGGGTCCTAGCATCTGGGTCAGCACACCCTTGGCCACAACTTTACTTTCACCCACAAACAGGTGGAAAGGCTGAGTAATGTCAGGAAGCCCCAGAGCTGGTGCCAACAAGAGAGCAGTTTCCAGAGTTTCAAATGCTTGTTGATGTTCCATTGAAACTCACTCTTGCCTTTGTCTGGTCATACAAGGGCATAGCAATTTCTGAAAAGCCTGGAGTCCACAATCTGCAAAACCCCTCCAACCCCAAGAACTCTCTCATCTGTCTGGGTTTGTAGGTGGGGGTATGTGGAGGATGG
>NW_021905497.1:0-558 GCF_006229205.1 Suricata suricatta | reverse complement strand
TTCCCCAACTCTGATCAGACTCTGCCTAACTGTGTGATTACAATTTAAGTCATTAGTGCTACTTCCAGCTTTGGAGTTCTTGAAATTTTGTGTGGAGTCTCTGTGTGATATGCATAGATCACGATCTCAGGTTCACATTCTTTAAGTTGGTCATTCTCTTCATTTCCTTTCTGATGTTCTAGTCTTAGGTAGATCATTTTCTTGGTTGTTAATGGCCACAAACAGCTATTTGAAGCTTTTAGGAGAATACTGTATACCGAATTACCGTAATTATTATAAGCAGGATAATTCCTGGTATCTGGAGCATACTTTGGAGCCATGTTCCTAAAGATACAAATCAGTCAGGATCAAATAAGTCAAAGAAAGGCCCCATTGAAGGATTCACTTTCTTAAGCAAACTGGTTTGATTAGCTTAAGTATGAGCATCCTCAAACGTGCCAATCAAAGTGCAACAAATGGTGTTGGCTGTGACAATAATACTTCCTTACTCAGCTAAAATATAAAAAGGGCCTAGTTTTTGTTGGGTGGCTATTGCTTTAGCAGCAGATTCTGTAGTAT
>NW_021905496.1:0-558 GCF_006229205.1 Suricata suricatta | reverse complement strand
CTAGGCTCAAATCCCGGCCCCACACTCCCTGGCTGTGTGAGATGGCATTATGATCCACACCCTCGGGGCCTCTGTGCCCATTTATAGAGAGCACGAAATGATACACGCTATTGAAAGTTGTTGTGAAATGGTAATGAATTAAACTATGCGAAGCGCTTAGAAGAGTGCCCGGCACAGAGAATGCCTGCGCTAGCTTGTGGTCCACTCCACGGTTAGTGGTCGGGTTTTAGGGTGCCCATCCCCTCCTTCCCCCAACCTTCCGCTCACTATTCCAGGCCACTCGGGAACCCTGCAGGAAGAGAGAGACAACGTGAAAAGCCATCAGCCTCTCTGACCAGCAGCTAAGTGGGAACATAAGACACCCTCGTGGGTCAGGGGGTGGCCTTGCTGGGACTCACACCCAGGTCTGCCTGACCCAGGCCCGCCCTCCTGGCACTGGCTGCCCGTCGGCCATTCTGTGGCAGAAGGATCCCACCAGGCCAGGAGGTCATGGGAACCCCAGGACACGGTTGAGGAAAAGGGAGCCGCCCTCCACATGGCATTGAGGGAGGGAGAGAT
>NW_021905495.1:0-558 GCF_006229205.1 Suricata suricatta | reverse complement strand
TTAGATGGTCTCTTCCCCAGTGTTCCTGGGATTTCTGCACCAAATCCCAATGTGCCTACCGCTACCCTGACGCACTTCTCACTCAAGGCAAACACTCAGAAATGAATGAATATAGACTTCCTCAGAAACACAGAGAATACCCCAAGCCCTCAAAGCAATGGGGAGTCAATGAGATTTTGGAGGCCCTCACTTCGGATGTGAAGGACCTTTAAGTGGAACTGAAGGAGAATCCTTAGAGATTTGTGAGAGTGTGATGTATTGAAAAGCAGATGTGCCTCTGTGAAACGTTTTGACATAAAACTAGGATTTGCAAACTGATTTCCATTTCAGAATGCCTGCTGAAATCACATTGTATGGTATTTCTCCATCCTTCACATTTGGACCTCACCTCTGTCATCTGCCTCATTCATTCCCACTTACCTGGGTATGAGGCTATGGTCTCCTTTCTCTTCACATCCCATAGCTCCCTTTTTTGTTCCAAAAAGATGACCAGGTATGGCTTTGACACAAGACCTGTTTGTTAGAACAAAAGAATAGAGTATTGCTGGAAATTCTACC
>NW_021905494.1:0-558 GCF_006229205.1 Suricata suricatta | reverse complement strand
CAGTGCTGCTATGAACATTGGGGCACATGTGCTCCTATGCATCAGCATTTCTCTATCTCTTGGGTAAATCTGTAGCAGGGCTATTGCTGGGTCATAAGGGAATTCTATGGATAGTTTTTTGAGGAACCTCCACACTGTTTTTCAGAGCGGCTGCAGCAGTTTACATTCCCACCAACAGTGTAGGAGGTGCCCGTCTCTCCACACCCTCGCCAGCATCTATAGTCTCTTGATTTGTTCTTTTTAGCCACTCTGACTGGTGTGAGGTGGTATCTCAGTGTGGTTTTGATTTGTGTTTCCCTGATGATGAGTGATGTTGAGCATCATTTCATGTGCCTGTAGGCCATCTGGATGTCCTCTTTGGAGAAGTATCTGTTTATGTCTTCACCCCATTTCTTCACTGGGTTATTTGTTTTTTTTGGTGTGGAGTTTTGTGAGTTCCTTGTAGATTTTGGATACTAGCCCTTTATCTGATATGTCATTTGCAACTATCTTTTCCCATTCTGTCGGTTGCCTATTAGTTTTCTTGATTGTTTCCTTTGCAGTGCAGGGTGTGCCAAT
>NW_021905493.1:0-558 GCF_006229205.1 Suricata suricatta | reverse complement strand
TCCATCACTGCTTATAGGTCACAGACTGAAGAGCCCTGCCAGGGAGATAGTGCTACCAGGTTACCATGGTAACCTCCAGTGTTTCTCCGGCACTCTGTATGACAGAGCATGACCTCATCATTGGAACCCCATGAAGAAATTCAGAGGAAATGTTCTTGAATTTATTATTGTAGTGTTTCTCATACTCTATATCCCTCTCTCACACTCTGGGAGCTTGATAGCTCCTACAGGGCAGGAGAGGAGAGGAGGAAACACATAAGTCCGTGGGCTCAGGAAACCCACAGAGGTGGTTAACCTAGGTCCTGAATGGTATCAACTGTGAGAAAGTCACATACAGAGTTGAGCATTTTTCTAAGAATGCTGTAACCTCCTATTCACCAGTTGAAGCCCTGTAAGTAGGTATGCTGGTCTCAGGATACAAATATCCATTCCTGCCACCTTCTTCTTGCCATGACAATGGAAGGCGCAGATACCACACCAGTGAGTCAGGCCAGCTGTGGGCCTGGAAATCCCCGAGGCCTACATTTGCCATCTTGGTGCCTCATCCCAAGAGCACAG
>NW_021905492.1:0-558 GCF_006229205.1 Suricata suricatta | reverse complement strand
TGCACCAATCATTCCAATACCTGCCCCAGCCCTGCAAGCAGCATGTGAACTAAGAGTGAGGTAAGAGATTTCAAATGAAAAACCATAGTGCTGTCACTATAAATACTGGAAATGAATGTGAAGCAGTCAAAATCCTTATATGTCCATGAAAAAAAAGGTCCTTTGCCATTGAGTGTATAGTGAATCTGATATGAAAATTAAAAAAAACCAAGGAAACAATGGAAGGGAAGAACAATTCTAGATCTCAATGGTCTAGGAGTGTTTCTATAGCTCTAGCCCTATGCTGACTGATTCTCCCATTGCAGAAGTCAACACACTTCTTGTCAGTATATCTCAAGGTGGGGAATGACAGACAAAAAAGATGAAACATTCAACTTACTTACCTCAGCATTCTTTCACATTCCTAAGATATGTGGCAAAGAAAAGATTCAGGACAAGAGAACATTTACACTTGCTTGGCTTCTTCTTATAGGGGACTCCATGTTTTTGTCTTTTATCCTAATTATTGATAATGTCTTATGATACAGCACCTCCAGTTTTCTTTGCAAATCGTTCCAT
>NW_021905491.1:0-558 GCF_006229205.1 Suricata suricatta | reverse complement strand
GTCTCTCTTGGGTAAATCCCCAGCAATGCTATTGCTGGGTCATAAGGGAGTTCTATCGATAGTTTTTTGAGGAACCTCCACATTGTTTTCCAGAGCGGTTGCACCAGTTTACATTGCCACCAACAGTGTAAGAGGGTGCCCATCTCTCCACACCCTCTCCAACATCTATAGTCTCTTGCTTTGTTCATTTTAGCCACTTTGACTGGCGTAAGGTGGTATCTCAGTGTGGTTTTGATTTGTGTTTCCCTGATGATGAGTGATGTTGAGCATCGTTTTATGTGTCTGTAGGCCATCTGGATGACGCATTTTCGACCAGAAGACACCTACAGGTTGAAAGTAAAGGGTTGGAGAAATATCTGTCAGGCAACTGGAAGCCAAAAGAAAGCTGGAGTAGCCATACTAATATCAGACAAACTGGACTTTAAAGTAAAGGCAGTAACAAGAGATGAAGAAGGACATTATATAATAATTACAGGATCTCTCCATCAGGAAGAGCTAACAATTATAAATATCTATGCGCCTAACTCGGGAGCACCCAAATACATAAAGCAACTAATC
>NW_021905490.1:0-558 GCF_006229205.1 Suricata suricatta | reverse complement strand
TTGCCCCCAATGATACTTACTCCGGGAACTTAAGCCCTTATGCATTTTTCTGACACTATCTGGACTGGCCCTGTGACTCACTTGACACAAAATATTCTGGAAGTATGCTGTGTAATGCTGGCATTTTGGTTTTGAAAGATCTGTAGTCTTCCCTTGGCCTGTTGTAACACACCTTCTTGAAAATCAGTCCTCATTCTGTTCAAGCAGGGCATCATTCTGTGCCCAGGCAGTCATGTGGAAAGGTACCTGTAAAGGTAAATTCAGCTTCAGCTGCTCTTCCAGCTGCTGACCACCACCAGCTGCCAATTATGTGAATAAGGCTTTTTTATAACTTCCAGCCTTCTTAACACCTTGAATGATACCATCGTAACCTGGAGGTTCTCCTAAAGAATTGTGAGAAGAAATTATTGTATTAGGCCACTAAGTCTTGAGGTAGTTTGTTATGTAGCAATAAATAATCAAAATAAGAAGCAATGCAGTGATAATAATGGTCTTCCATAAACCTTTCAAAATTAGAATGGCATAGCCATCTGAAATTTCAATTCTTTTTACTGTTAT
>NW_021905489.1:0-1316 GCF_006229205.1 Suricata suricatta | reverse complement strand
CCCCTAGACCCCAAGGAGCTCCAGGACGCAGAGAATCGGCAGTCAGGATGCCCTAATGGAGGAAACATGGGCCCTACGGAGCCGAGATTTCTCTCACTCATTGCCTGTCTCCTGGGCCTTCCCGTGCGCCTGGGGATGAACCAGGCAGCAGGTTCCGATGGAGGCAGCAGGGCAATCCCCTGCGTTCCCGTCTGCTCAGGAGGTTTCCCCTAGTGCCTCTGGACTGCCCGGACTCAAGAGCACAGAGAGGGACCAGAAGAGCCCCGTGCCCTCAAGGAATTCCCAGAAGTGATCACACATCAGGGTGCACTAATGGGAGCAACCTAAGCCATTGTCATTTCTTTTGTTGAGCTGGGGTCCCCTGAGATCCCCCCCACCTCCGCCAAGACCCAAGCAGGTGAGGCTGAAGCCACAGAACTACATCAGGCAAGGCTCCGGCCCCTTAAGAGGGCTGTGGCAACAGAAAATAAACTTCCAGAAAGTTTAACGAGTGTGACACTGGGCACACTGGATGGAGGAGAACAGGGCGGGAGGCGGCAAGGCACGGAGAAGAGGCTGGGCCAACAGGTATGGATCCCTAACGGAACCAAGCGCTTTGCCACGCAAATCTCTTTTCCTCCGAACAACTCGCCCTTTAGAGGGAATCTACGCCCTCCTCGGGTGGCAGTCTGCGAGGAGATTCCGTCTTGCTTCTCTCTAGGCTCTGAACCGTTTAAGAGTTTATTTTAAGAGGATCTGAGGCGGGCGTGCTGAGAGGTCTGTCGGGATTAGCTACAGAATTCCGAAAGTGGCGAAGGGAAATCGAGTGTTTCCGAACAGACCCGAAAGGGCAAGCGCCAATAGAGTTCCGAAAATGCCCGAGCGGACCTCCATGCCTTGGTCGGGAATAGCCGAGAGGTTGCGAAGAAGACCGGAAGGATCCGAAGACACTGGAGCTGGGCTTGAGTAATTTACCCATTGGCACGTTCATTCAGAAAACAAATGTTTATTGAGCGCCTATACTGTGCCAAGCGCTGGTGAGCAATCCTGAAAAGAAACCGCTGAGGAAACGGACTTGGGGCCTCTCAAACTGGACCCACTCGGAAATCCAGCCGTGGAGTCCCGAAAATACACGAAGGCTCCCCGGAACGGTGGCGCTCCGCCTCCGAGAATACGCCCTCGGGACCCCGGACGAAGAGTTCCGAGGGTCTCCGAGCGGCTGGCGACAGCCTGGCGGAAGGAGCCGAACGTTTCCGAGCTGCCTCGGAGGCGGGCGGGAGGAGGCGGGGACAGGCGAGGGCGGTGCGAGCTCACGGCGGAAGCGGAAATGCGTGTTG
>NW_021905488.1:0-558 GCF_006229205.1 Suricata suricatta | reverse complement strand
TGCTTTAGTCCGTGGTGTCCTTTCTTTTCTTTTTAAATGTTTGTTTATTTTTGAGAGAGAGAGAAATGGAGTGGGAGTGGGAGAGTAGCAGAGAGAGAGAGAGAGAGAGGGAGACACGGAATCTGAAACAGACTCTAGGCTTCAGAGCTGTCAGCACAGAGCCTGACACGGCTCCAAATCAGGACCGGCGAGATCATGACCTAGGCTGAAGTGGGATACTCAACCGACTGGGCCACCCTGGCATGCGCGCCCCCCCCCCCACCATGGTATACTTTTAATAAGCAGTTCAGATTTTACTCCATCTCAAGGGAGATTAAAAAAGAGGTGGGAGGGGAGGTTTTTATCCCTGAGAATCAGCCTAGGTGACCCATATCTTGTTAGTGTTCTTTATAAATTCAACCTAACAAATGCTGTCCCTAGGAGCTTTGTGCCCGGAAGGGTCACACTATGTTAATCATAGTAAAGAGATGTTAGGAACGGGAAATGGCCTCTCATTGACCCCTGAAGGCACGTGGGACGTCACTTTTGCTTGTGTGTCCCCCCCCCCCCCCCCCCCCC
>NW_021905487.1:0-558 GCF_006229205.1 Suricata suricatta | reverse complement strand
GTTAATTTGAATTGAAATATGGAGAAAATCTGTTGGCAAGTATAAATATCCCATCTATGTGGATCCCTGCTTATTATATATGAATATACTATGGTCATGGTATTTTTAAGTCCCTTGAGAAATAAGTTGGCAAATCAGATATGAAGTTAAGCGGAATGTAGTATTCATTAAAACTCGGCACCTCCGAAGTACAAACTAAAATGTGTCTAGCTCAATGATATGCTTCAGTTTCTGAGGGAGAGCTCTGTAATGTACACACAGACAGTGAACAAGGGGTCTTTAAGACTCCTAGGGAAAATTTATAATCCTTAAATTAAAATATCAAGATATTTTTCCCTCCCAACCATCCCCACCCTAACTAATCTATATCTCAGAGTGACTACAGTTCATCCATCAGATTGAGAGACAGAAGGATAAAGTAGCAATTTTTCAATTTTATCATTTGAAAACTATCTGCCGTGCAATAATGACGGTTCTGCTTGCTGTGCTTTACGTGTTAGCTCCCTTGAGTTGGCTCTCATTGGTAAAGGGAGAAACCACGTGACTCCACTTTTTCAG
>NW_021905486.1:0-558 GCF_006229205.1 Suricata suricatta | reverse complement strand
CTTTTCCTAAGCACTGGATTTTGGCCCATGGCTATGGTTTTAGCACAAAATAGTCTCTTGGGTAAGTCACCTGAAGGCATAGGTGAGGAATTAATAAAGGCCAGAGATGTGAGGGTATGTGGATAAAGCATGTAGGATTAGGAGACCTGTGTGGTCCCGTGTTCACTTTACAGTCTGTGCGGGAATATGCACTAATGGTCACTCTGACACCTGTTGGGAGCCAGGATTCCAGGTGTCCTTCAGACTGTCCAGCGTCCAAGGTGGAGTTATAGAGGTGGAGCTTCAGTGACCTCATGTCAGCAAGCCCTCTGTGGTCACTGGGGCATGGGACAGTTGGGCGGGGCCCTACGGCCACCCCTTTAGAACTGTGCTTCAGCTGTGCTTGTGGATTTCACAGGAAACAACGGGCCACGGCCAGCACAGCAAGGGCGTAAATGCAGCCCGTGCCAGACCCCCCTTCTACACGTGCCCAGGAATCCTCCGCTCAGCGGAGGCAGGTGGAGAGTGGGACTCACTGTCCTTGGGAATGAATGAGCCTCCCAAGTTTAGGCCCTTTGT
>NW_021905485.1:0-558 GCF_006229205.1 Suricata suricatta | reverse complement strand
TCTTTTCTCTCTACTTAAACTCAGTGAGTATTCTTTCTTTCATGGCCATTACAATTGTTTGCATAAGTTCATTGAGAATCTGTTCATTTTATAGTAGGGCACCATTGGAAATACTGGTTGTTTGACCAAGGCTTTGACTGGAATGTCCTATTCGAGAGTCATGCATAGGCTCAGAGATGACCTGACAGCTTTAAGGAACCAAGGTTGACTTTGTGGAACATGAAGCCATAAAGCCTCGTGGAGATGCTGGCTGGATACCATGCTCACAGAGTTCCCAGCTGCCTCCCCAGGTGAGTAAAGAAGGTCACTTCCTGGCAGGTGCAGGGACCTCAGCATATGTTGGGAACCTCGGGAAGAGGAGGTTGCCCAATTTAACAGTATTGCAGGCCTGTCTGATGGAAAGTGCTGGCTTGGTTTCTGGCCCAGAGTCGCTACTAAAATTTCAACCTGGAGATTCCTTATGAAAGGACCCAGCAAAGCAAGCCTTATAAAGTCCTCACAAACAATCTTTATTCTTGCTGAGCTTATGTAAATAATTAGGCCAGGGTTGTTAAGAAT
>NW_021905484.1:0-558 GCF_006229205.1 Suricata suricatta | reverse complement strand
TCTGAGAAATGCTCTGAAATTCCCACTTCGCTTCTGTTCTCTGTCTCTCCCCGCTCCGCTGAGTCCCGCACACCTGGAAGAGATGGTGCGCGCTGGTGAATTGAGGCGAGTGTGTGTCCGTGTGAGACCGTCACCACAGTCAAAGCGGGGAGCTTATATATGACGCTTTATTAATATAGTAGTGCTCACAGCTGCAGGCCACATATAGGCTGTTAAAACACTTTATAAGGGATAGAAAACTAACCAAAGTGCTGAAACAGAAGAATTCTCCTCAGAAGAAATTCCAGGAAGAAAGGAGAGCTAAATAATTTCCCAAAACACATATGAAGAATATAACTGGACAAGAATTTACAATAATAGTCACAAGATTAATCACTACTTGAAAAAAGCATAGAAGATCACAGAGAATCTATTGCTGCAGGGATCAAGGAACTAAAAGATAGTCATGATGAATGAAAAAGTGCTGTAAATGAGGTACAAAATAAACTAGAGGCAGTGACAGAATTGAAGAGGCAGCGGTGAGAATAGGTGAAATAGAAGACAAAATTATGGAAAAAG
>NW_021905483.1:0-558 GCF_006229205.1 Suricata suricatta | reverse complement strand
ATAGTACTCCCCTGTCACACAGAAATATTACTGCTAGGGATTTACCTAAAGGATACAGAAGTGCTGATGCATAGGAGCACATGTACCCCAATGTTCATAGCAGCACTTTCTACAATAGCCAAATCATGGAAAGAGCCTAAATGTCCATCAACTGACGAATGGATCAAGAAGATGTGGTATATATACACAATGGAGTATTACATGGCAATGAGAAAGAATGACATATGGCCATTTGTAGGAAAGTGGATGGACCTTGAGGGTGTCATGCTGAGCGAAGTAAGTCAGGCAGAGAAGGGTAGATACCATATGTTTGCATTCATAGGTTTAACAGGAGAGACCTGGCAGGGGACCATGGGGAGAGGAAGGGGGAAAGAGAGAGGGGAAGAGTGAAGGACACAGATCAAGGGAGACTACTGAATACTGAAGAAGAACCACAAACCACGGACTGAAAGGGGACGGGGAGGGAGGGGGTGATGGTCATGGTGGGGGGCACTTGTGGGGAGAAGCACTGGGTGTTATATGGAAACCAATTTGACAATAAACTATTATTAAAAAATT
>NW_021905482.1:0-558 GCF_006229205.1 Suricata suricatta | reverse complement strand
GGGGGGAAGACTTGGAGAGAGCGAGTGAGGCAAGTCATGAGAGACTTTTGAATGTTGAGAACAAGTTGAGGGCTGAAGAGGGAAGGGTAAGGGGAGTGATAGTCATGGAGAGGGACACTTGTGGGGAAGAGCACTGGGTGTTATATGGAAGCCAACTTGGTAATAAAGTATGAATAAAAAAAAAGAAATTCCAGGAAGTAGTAAAAGCTAAAGAACAGGTCAAAACAGATATAAGTAACATAACCAACTACGAATTTAGAACAATATTCATAAAATTAATCGCTGGGTTTGAAAAAGGCATGGAAGACACCAAAGAAGCTATTGCTACATAGATTATGGACCTTAAAACAGTTGTGATCAATTTAAATGCATTATAGCATTAAAAATGCTATAATGAGGTGCCTAATAAAATGGAGGTGGCCACTGCACACATTGATGAGGCAGAGAGGAGAATAGGTGAGTTAGAAGACACAATTATAGAAAAAGAGGAAGCCAAGAAAAAGAAGTAAATTGATGCAGGAGCATAAAAGGAGAATTAGAGAACTGAGTGATACAATC
>NW_021905481.1:0-559 GCF_006229205.1 Suricata suricatta | reverse complement strand
AGGGTGTCATGCTAAGCAAAATAAGTCAGGTAGAGAAGGACAGATACCACATGTTATCACTCATAGGTCTAACAGGAGAAACCTAACAGAGGACTGTGAGAAGGGGAAGGAGGGAGAAAGAGTTAGGGAGAGGGAGGGAGGCAAATCATGAGAGACTCTTGAATACTGAAAACATACTGAAGGCTGAAGGGGGGGGGGGTTGGGGAAGGGGGGGATGGTCATGGAGGACGGCACTTGTGGGGAAGATCACTGGGTGTTATGTGAAACCAACTTGATAATAATCTATAAATAAAAAAGAATATGTCATATATAAATGTATATATTATATGTAATATATATTTTATGTAAAAGATATATAACATACTTTTACATATATATTTTGTACATTACACAGAGAGTATATATAAATATGTCCTATATACTAATACACGTATGTATATACACATGCATTACTGACAGAAAGTAGCCAGAAAAAACTGCTACATGCTGTATGCTTCTGTTTATACAGACTGCAGAAAATGCAAATGATCCATGGTACAGAAGACATCAGTGACTTCCT
>NW_021905480.1:0-559 GCF_006229205.1 Suricata suricatta | reverse complement strand
TTTCTTCACACGGTTCATCTGTGTTCTTTCCTTGTCCCTCATACAGGGCTTTCTCAAGTGGCACCTCCTCAGAGAAGCTTTTCCAGACCATCCCGACTGAGAATGCTACTGCCTTCCATGTGATTCTCTACACCTCACATTCTTCTATTATCATTAGAGCTTCTATCACAACCTGACATAATATTACACATTTGCAAAAATGAGAGAGAGAGGGGCAAACCATTAAAGACCTTTAACTATAGAGAACAAACTAAGGGTTGCTGGAGGGAAGGTAGACAGGGACATGGGCTACATGGCTTATGGGTATTAAGGAGGGCACTTGTGATGAGCACCGGGTGGTGTATGTAAGTGATGAGTTACTAAATTCTACTCCTGAAACCAATATTTCACTATATGGTAACTAGTGTTCAAAAAAAACTTGAAACGACAAAAAAAGATTATACATTGCTTAGGTGAATGCTATCCATCTTCCAGTCAGCTCTAGAATGGCAGGGACACCATCGCGTTCACACAGAAGACACTCAAATGATTTATTAAGATTATCCTGGGGTACCTGGCT
>NW_021905479.1:0-559 GCF_006229205.1 Suricata suricatta | reverse complement strand
GTTTTCTTGCTGTTGGCTCTTGAGATTTCTTTATACATCCTGCAAAGAAGTCCTTTATCATATAGGAGTTTTGCAAATATTTTCTCATCATTGTGGCTTGCCTTTTAATTCCTCTAACTTTGTCTTTTAAAGAGCAAAAGTTCTCAGTTTTGGTAAAGTCCAATTTATCTATTTTTCTTAAAAAATAGTTTAAAAAAAAAACACCATATTTGGTGTCATAGCTAAGAAATCTTTGCCTAATTCAAGGTTGCAGAGAGTTTCTCTTGGGTATGTTTTTTTCTTTTTTCCCTAAACGTATCATGGTTTTAGGCTCTAGGGCTACGATCCATTTTGAGTTGACTGTTGTATAGAGTGCGAAATATGGGTTGGGTTCAGTTTTTTAGTATATTCCAGCATAATTTGTTCAAAAGACTATCCTGTCTCCATTTAATTGCTTTTTCATGTTCTCAAAAATCAATCAACCCTAAGGTATAGGTCTTTTGCTGGACTTTCTAATCTGTTCTATTGATCTTTCTGTCTCTCTTTTCTCCAGGACCATACCCTTTACCCTTATCATTTG
>NW_021905478.1:0-1316 GCF_006229205.1 Suricata suricatta | reverse complement strand
CCCCCCCCCGCCGGCCCCGTGACGGGCTCAGATGCAGCCCCCAGGTATTCCGCGGGAGACCGCCTCCTGCTCTGCACGCGCTCAGCCAGCGCCCCCAGCCGCTGTGGAAGACAGCGGCATGGGCCTCGTCCCAGAGTCCCCTGACGTCCAGGTAAAGAAGGAGACCGCCCAGCCTTGTCCCTGGCAGCCCTTCCTGGCTGCCAGCGTCCCTGGGACCAGCGTTTCCCACTCCACTCCCAAAGGAGCCAGGAAACCGGACTCTCTAGAAGCCCCTGGGCTAGAAGCTGGCATGGGGTGCCCTGCACCATCCGGTGTTTCTGCTGCTCTGGCCATTCCTCGGGCCGGGCTGTCCTCCAGCCGTTCTCAGAGACCTCAGGCGGCAGCTCAGCCTCAGCCTCCACCCCCTCCCCACCCGGGGCAGCTCTGTGTCTCAGGGTCTGCAGCCACAGCTCCCCGCTGCCCCTCTCCACCCCGGTGGCGGCACCGCCGTGCCACTGGCGCTGCCCGGGCGTGAAGATGGGCTGCAGGTACAAGCACCCTGGAGAGCCGGCAGATGGCGCGTCCCGTCGGTCCCCTCACCGAGGCCTCTCCGGGTGCAGAGACCTACCGGCAGCATGCCCAGCCCCGGGAGGAGGCAGACAACCACCACGGGCCCCGCTCTACACATGAGGAAACTGAGGCAGCATCCTCATCTGTGGTTAGTGCTTGGGGATCCGGGACTGGGGGCAAATAACATGCCCACCAACTCCCCTCCAAATCTAGGATGCTGAGGCTCTGGCAAGACTTCCTGGTTAGGTCCCCAGCCCCTCCCCCTGGCTCAGCCGTACCCCGGATGAACAGTGGAGTGGACTGTGGGGGCCAGGGCAGCAGGGTGGGGGTGTACTTCGTTTCCCTCTTGTCCCCGGGTCACCATATCCACTCCTTAAAGCCGCCATGCCTGGGTGGAGTGGGGGTGGCCCCAGGCCTAAGAGGACATGAGGGTCACTGAGCAGGCGGCGGAGATCAGGGTACGCGCAAGCCCCAAGCGCCGCGCGCGCCTGCCTCGAGGTGGGTCCCGTGCGCGCGCAGTCCGCTGGTCACGGTGTGCGCCTGCGCAGGATCCGCCTGCCTCTGACCGTTGGTGGGAGCCCCTCCCCGCCCACAGTGCAGCTGCGCCCCGTCCACCCCGAAGGTGGGAGCCCACGGCCACGCCGGCCAGGCCAATGAAGTTCCTCTTCCAGGCCCTCGCGGGACAGTCGGGAAACTGAGGCCAGGAGAGAAGGGCCTGTCCTGGGACCCAACAGGTGCGTGGAGCCTAGAGAATCTGAGGGAGGATT
>NW_021905477.1:0-559 GCF_006229205.1 Suricata suricatta | reverse complement strand
GCCCCCTCGCCCCCAGGTGACGCCTGACCTCCCTGGCCTGCTTTCAGCAAGAATCCCATTAGGCGGGTTTAGCCAGAACCACCTTTACCCCTGATGTTTCCTCTTCGTGCTCTCCCGTCCTCCACCCCCACCCTAGCCCTGGGCTCTGATCTCCTACTTGCCTGTGCTGTATTCAGGGTGGAGTCCATCTCCCCACCACCACCACCACAAGACCCCGTTACAGTGGTCCTAACACCAATTTCCACGCCCCCATGTCTTACCATCTTGAACAAAAGACTTCACCCAGAGCAATGCAGCTTGGTATTTAATCTCTTGCTCAATGGCCGGCTCAGCTGTATAGATGCAGAAGGACAGAGAGGAGCTATGTCTCTGTGGGCTGGGAGCAGGTAAGACAAAGAGAAAGCTCTTCCAGATGACCTTAGATGGGGAAAGTTAGCCCTCTTGGGTTGGAGATGGACACGATGGGGAGGCTTACTGGTTAAGACCTGGGGATGATCCGCCATCAGGGAGGGCAATGACGAAAGAGAAAGGTGGAAAGAGGGAGAAGGAGAAAACGTGA
>NW_021905476.1:0-559 GCF_006229205.1 Suricata suricatta | reverse complement strand
CTAGCTCAGAGCCTGGAGCCTGCTTCAGATTCTGTGTCTCCTTCTCTCTCTGCCCCTCCCCCACTCACACTCTTTCTATCTTCCTCAACATAAAATAAAGACATAAAGAATTATATCTTGAAAAGAAAAAAAGAAAGAAAGAAAATATCCTCCTAATAAATCTAGATCCAATTCATTTTTTTATCCAGAAATGTTATTTTCTAAATTTTTCTAATAAAAATTATTTCCTTATATTTTTATCAGCAAGAATTGCCTTGATATCCCCACTTTATTTTTAAAAACTCATTTACTTTCTGTACAGAGGTTGCTTGCTTCAGATGTAAAAAAAAACTCTTTTGTTATAGTAAAAACACTTAATATGAGCTCTAGCTTCCTAACAAATTCTAAGTGTGTGATATATTATTGTTGACTGTAGATGCAATGTCGTATAGCAGATATCTAGAGTTTATTCAACTTACGTAACTGAAACTTCATGCCTGCTGCTTATTCCCTACACAATAGTTATTGATGTCAAGCCTCTGCAAGAATTGTAACTAAAATCCCGTTGATCAAACCCAAA
>NW_021905475.1:0-559 GCF_006229205.1 Suricata suricatta | reverse complement strand
GAACTGGAACCTCAAAGCTGCTTACTGAAGAAAAACCACCACAGTGAGGGGTGGGTTCTTTCTCTCCCTTCTATATACGTGAATCTATGGACTTCTCTTCAACCAAAGGCTTATCTTTTATAGGCTTGATTTCATGTCTTGAATTTAACTCATTTTCAAGATACTTTCAATATTTTATTTGCATCATGATTCTAGTAGGCAAGCTGTTAGTCACCCTGGGTCAAAGCACTTGGAACTAAAAAACCCAGTATGAACATAAAATATCAGTAGTATTTTCATGTGAATCTGACAAATAATGCTGTTGATATTCACATCTGGATCATTGCTGTGGTGCTGACAAAGTCGGGTTTCCCGGGAGCAAGGACTTGGAGGCGGATGGCGTAAGAGGTGACCCAAGGAAGCCAGAGAGCAAAGCAGCAGGCAAAATGAGGCGAAGGACGGGAGCATCGTAAAGAGGCTTTACAAGCTACTTATCAGTGGGGACGCAGGCCTGCTGGAAACGAACTCTGACAAAGATACAGAGCATCTGTCTGAAGAAGGCCATCTGAGCATCCAGGCA
>NW_021905474.1:0-559 GCF_006229205.1 Suricata suricatta | reverse complement strand
TTAAAATTAAAATTAAAAAAAAAAAACCAAGAGACCCTTTTAATACCTAAGACACCTAAATATTCAAGGTAAGGGGATCTATCATGCTAATGGTCATCAAAAGAAAGCTGGAGTAACCCTACTTATATCAAACAAATTAGATTTTAAAGACTATAATGAGAGATGAAGAAGGGCACATGAAAAATGCTCCACACTATTCATCATCAGAAAAATACATATCAAAACCACTGTGAGATACCATCTCACACCCATCAGAATGGCTAACATTAACAACTCAGGCAACAACAGATACAGGGTGAGGGTGCAGAGAAAGAGGATCTCTTTTCCACTGCTGGTGCAAATGCAAACTGCTGCAGCCACTCCAGAAAACAGTATGGAGGTTCCTCCAAAAATTAAAAATAGAACTACCTTATGACCCAGCAATTGCACTACTAGATATTTATCCAAAGGATACAAATATACTGATTCAAAGGGATACATGCACCCCAATGTCTATAGTAGCACTATCAACAATAGCCAAAGTATGGAAAGAGACCAAATTTCCATCAACTGATGAATG
>NW_021905473.1:0-559 GCF_006229205.1 Suricata suricatta | reverse complement strand
GTGCAAATCTCCTTTACATTGGTCTTGACGATGATTTGTTTAGTGTCTGGCACCAAAAGCATAAGCCTCAAAAGTAAAAGTAAGTGGAACTGTATCAAACTAAAAAATCTCCTACACAGCGGAAGAAACGATCAGCAAAATGGAAAGGTAGTCTACAGAATGGGAGGAAATATTTGCAAACCTGATAAGGGGTTAATATTCAAAATATATAAAGAATAAATATAACTACGTGCCCCCAAAATGACTAAAAAGTTGGCAGAAGACCCAAGTAGACATTTTTTCAGAGAACACATACAACTCATACAAATGGCTGATAGGCACTTGAAGAAGTGCTCAATCTTTTTCATTACGAAAATGTAAATCAAAACCACAGTGAGATATTACCTTACATCTATTAGAACGGCTATCGTCAAAAAGGAGATAAAGTGTTGGTAAAGATGTAGAGAAAGGAGAATCTTGTGCACTGTTGGTGGAATGTAAATTGGTAGAGCTACTGTGGAACAGTATGGAGGTTCCTCGAAAAACTTAAAAAAGAACTACCATATGATCCAGCAATCCC
>NW_021905472.1:0-559 GCF_006229205.1 Suricata suricatta | reverse complement strand
ACCATTTGCTATCCACTACTATATATTAAACCATGAGACCAGGAAATTTAAAAAAAAAGATAAAATGCAAAATGGTTCTGTAACTTGTTAGGTTCCCCTTAATACTCTTTGTAAGTTACTAGATAACAAAAAATCTTAGCTGTGCAATTTGTCCACACTAAAATATGCCCTCCCAACCCAGCAACTTAATAAGGAGTGTAGATTTCACAATAAAGCACTCCTACAAAGAACAGAGTAAATGAAGGTATAGGGGGAAATTTCTCCATAGCAAATGGAGTAAGATATCCAAGAATTTGTAAGCAATTCACCAACTTATTTAATCAAAGTAGAGGATTTTCAAAGAGATACATTTTGGGGCGCCTGGGTGGCTCAGTCGGTTAAACCTCCGACTTCGGCCCAGGTCATGATCTCACGTTCATGGGTTCAAGCCCTGAGTCAGGCTCTGTGCTGACAGCTCAGAGACTGGAGCCTGTTTCTGATTCTGTGTCTCCCTCTCTCTGCCCCTGCCCGTTCATGCTCTGTCTCTCTCTGTCTCAAAAATAAATAAAACATTAAAAAA
>NW_021905471.1:0-559 GCF_006229205.1 Suricata suricatta | reverse complement strand
TAAGTTTTCTATTGAGTATTTAACATGGCTATTATCATCCTAAACTTACAGATAATGCCACTGGGTTCAGAAATTTATATTTTCTGGTGGATCTCAATTTTTTTCTGCAATCATGACCTCTACTCTAAATACTAGATTTGTATTTTGACTTGTCCACCCAAAATCTCAATTTAAATATGTAATGTTCACTCTAAAAGGCAAACCTTGGCTTTCTGTCTTTCCTGAATTTTCTCCTTTTCAGTCCCTCCTTGGTCAGGAAATAGCCAGCTGATTTCTGAAGTCTGAAACTTTGATGTTATCTTTGTTTTGCCCCACTCTCACTTCTTATTAGACCAGCAGCAAATCTCATTGGATTTACTTGCAAATTTTATTCAGTCCAAGAAATTTTCCTCACCCCCACTGCTATCACAGTGTATTAAATCAGCACTCTTTCTCACCCAGTGAGTAGACTTTTGATAGCCTCCTGCCCAGGACCCTTTTTACACTCTCCTCAACCTGAAAATTAGTCATCCACAGGTTGAAACTTCACAGGTCTGCTTATAGGTGGAATTTTTTTTTT
>NW_021905470.1:0-559 GCF_006229205.1 Suricata suricatta | reverse complement strand
AAAGATATATATGCCCTCAATCTTCATTACAACATTCTTTACAGAAGCTAAAATGTGGACACAATTGAGGTGTCTATTGATGGATGGATGGATAAAGTAAGGGTGGTGTATTTATACAATGGGGTATTATTTAGCACTGGACTCTGAGTGCATTATGCTAAGTGAAATAAGTCAGAGGGAGAAAGACAAATACTATACAATTTCAGTTACATGTGGAATTTTGGGGGAAAAAAGAACAATTCATAGATATAGAGAACAGAAAGGAACAGATTGATGGCTACCAGAGGAGGTGGGTAGAAGTGGAAAATGGGTGAAGGAGGTCAAAAAGTACAAACTTCTAGTTACACATTATATATAAAATGGATATTTTATATATAAAATAAATAAGTCATGGGAATGTAATGTACAGTATGGTGACTATAGTTAATAATACTATATTGCATATTTGAAAGTTGCTAAGAGCATAGACCTTAAAAGATCTTAGCATAAGAAAAATTATATAACTATATATAGTGATTAATAGTAACTAGATTTCTTATTGTGATTATTTCACAATGTT
>NW_021905469.1:0-559 GCF_006229205.1 Suricata suricatta | reverse complement strand
ACAGCTCAGAGCCTGGAGTCTGCTTCGGATTCTGCTTCTCCTTCTCTCTTTGACCCTCCGCTGCTCACACTCTGTTTCTCTATCAAAAATAAATAAACATTTAAAAAATTACGATTATTTATCTAAGTGAGTAAAGCACAAATGGAGGAATGATAATCAAAAAGAAATAGTCTAAAAAAGTAGATAAAATTGCATGCAGTTAAAGTCCCACCTAGGTTTTCATCTCTGCACAAAGACAGGAGTATTCATGCAGAACACGTAAGTGAAGAGCAGGCTTTCTTGTATAAGAGACAATGCATTCTCAATAAACCTATTTGGCTACCACATTCCCATAACTACTAAATTAGAGATTTTGAACTATTATGATATTGACTTAAGTAATTGGATTTTTACGTAATTGTACAGGAAACACAAAAAGAACCAGCAAGAAAATTAAGAATAGGGAACATTTTAATTTTGCTCTTTCATATGTCATGCTCAGAATATTTTTGCTGCATATTAAAACAAAGTAATGGAAGTCTATAATGATAAATCTAAATTTCTCAAGCTCACAGTACCA
>NW_021905468.1:0-559 GCF_006229205.1 Suricata suricatta | reverse complement strand
AGTAGAACTATAAATGGAGATAGGATTTAAATATCATCTCCTTCTAACTTCATTTGACTGAGAGAGGAATTAAATTGGCCCTGAGTAATGCTGATCATCTGATATCTTTGACCTTTCCACATTTCTTGTGTAGAAGAAGGGAGAGGAAAAATTTGAACAGGTAATAGGAACTGGCATACCATGACATTTAGTGTTAAGTGAAGCAGTATATTTAAAAAAGTTTGATTTTAATTAAAAACAAAATAATTCACTATGACATCTCTTGTTGTTTCCAGACAAATATGAATGCTATGTGTTTAACATACCTTCCAACTAGATTTACTGACTAGTCTTGCTTTGTGAATTGTAATACACCATACAGATTGTAAATTAAGCTCCTAAGTATTGTACCACCACCACCCTCACCCTCGGGCCACCACTCAGAAACCAAAATCTATATCCGTGGCAATGAATAGCTTTATGCACCATGTACATAGCCAGATGACACCTGACAGGAAAAAGATGATGGAGTAGAGGGGTAAACTCAAGGTAAAATGAATCCTCAAGTGCAAAAGTCTAC
>NW_021905467.1:0-1316 GCF_006229205.1 Suricata suricatta | reverse complement strand
GGCCCTGAGGAGTGACAGTATGTATCCCGTCCCCCTCGCCCGTGAGTAAAGAGACCCCCATCCGCGCAGGACTCCGCAGACTCACGGGAAAAGCAGAGCCCCAGTCTGTGACCATGGTGCGGAGGCGGGTCCCCAAGGGGGCAGAGGACAGGGATGGGACGGCATGGTGATGCAGGCATACTGTAAATCTCCGGGATAGTAACAGCCAGCCTCAGGTCCTGTGGCCCAAGCACCTCCCTGCAGGGGGTCTGCATGCAGGACTGAGGTCGGGTTAGTGACCACACGCAGAGCGGTCCAGCCCTCTGCTCCAGGGCACTCAGGCCTGGGGGTGTCTTCTACCACAGGGCACCAGATGGCCGGGGGCCTCTGCACACCCCATACCTGACTTGGAATGAGTCGGAGAAGCCTTCTCGGTGCTCCAGCCAGTGTCGGTGGCCCCGCGGGGCCCCCAGAGCAGTCAGGACCGCACCAGTCTCAGCAGAGACAAGGTGTGGGCAGACGCCGGAGGAGCAGGTGGCTGGAGAAATGGTAAGGACAGCATGCAGAGACGCTCCTGCAGGAAACGGGGGAGGAGGCGACAAGGGAGACAGGAAGGAAGCATGCAAAACCCAAGAGCCAAAGGAGATGAAAACAAAACTCAAAAAGCAGAAGGAAATCCCTCACAATTGCTTCCGTCTCTAACGCAACTCAGGCTGTCCTTCCAAACAACAAGAATGCCAGGGGTGGGGATTTCGAACAGGAGATGAAATGGAGAGCAAAACAGAGGTAAACTCCAGGGACACAAGCGAGTGGACAGGGAGACAGACCAGTCTGGCGTAAGGATGAATGGGCCGCTGACAACAAATTCCTCCAAAAGGCACCTCAAGACTCTTCAGAGATAAAATACACAGGAATCTTCCAGAAATGCAGAAAGATCTGAATCTGCAGATCAAGAGACCATAGGATGCTCCAGGAGAAAGTGACACAGACCCTCAACATCACTTTAAAGATGAGTAAACAGGGCATGGGGGTGGGGCGGGGGCTCAGCCGGATAAGCGTCTGACCCTTGGTTTTGGCTCAGCTCATGGTCTCATAGTTTGAGGGTTCGAGCCCCGCATTGGGCTCTGTGCTGACAGCTCAATGCCTGGAGCTGCTTCGGATTCTGTCTCCCTCTCTCTCTGCCCCTCCCCTGATTGTTCTCTGTGTCTCTCTGTCTCTCGAAAATAAATAAATGTTTAAAAAAGTTTTTTAAATACTCAGGGATCTACTCACTGGAAGGACACCTGGGAAGAGCAAACAGGTTGACACATGAGGTTTTTAAGCGTCACTTGTGCAGC
>NW_021905466.1:0-559 GCF_006229205.1 Suricata suricatta | reverse complement strand
TTTTGTAATCTACTGTAAGTATTGCTTTTAGATATACTTTCTAAAGCACAGACCCAGTTATGTCACTGCACTTCTGAAAAACTTCAATAAGTCCTTATTAACAACCAAATAAAGCACAAATTCCTCAGTTTGCTTCTCAGGGATTTCTATGATTTGGCCCTAAATAATCTATTGGTCTTCATATCTTTTACTTCTTTATTTTCTAGGCAAATTGTTACTTTCCTGCCTGTTATTCATTTATTAAACAGATATTTCTGAATATCTACCATGTACCAAATGCTTTGCTAGAAACTGGAGAGACAATTGAAAAAGCGAGTCCATCTTTTCAGAGCTTGAAGTCTAGTTGGGGAGAGAGACATCAAATAAGTAATAACACATATGACTATTTTATCTCAAGGCCATGTAAAAAAAAACATATTCACTCATTCATTCATTCATTCATGGTAGAAAGGTGTAATGTTAACATCCAAGAAACATCCTGCAGCAACAGGTCACTAACGACTGGTAACACATAGAGGTCAAAGGCACCAGGGCTTAAAAAATTCTCATTGTAATTGAG
>NW_021905465.1:0-559 GCF_006229205.1 Suricata suricatta | reverse complement strand
GAGGGAGGGAGGGAGGAAGGATGGAAGGAAGGAGGGAGGGAAGAAAGGGAAGGAGGAGGGAAGGAAGAAAAGAAGGAAGGAAAGAAGGAAGGAGGGAAGGAAGGCAGGAAAGAAAAGGAAGGAAGGAGGGAAGGAGGAAAAAAAGGAAGGAAGGAGGGAAGGAGGAAAAGAAGGAAGAAAGGAAAGAAGGAAGGAGGGAAGGATGGAAGGCAAGGAATTCTTCCCACCTTCCAACAGAACACTGCAGTGGGAGGACAAGCTATTGACGTGGAGGTGGGAGAGGTACGTTGCAGACATGGAAGGACAAGGTCCAGTCAATGCAAGCAGGGCCAGAGGGGGCCAGACCCTCCCTGTCCTCTGTCTGAGGCCAACCCCTCCGAGCCGACACCAGGAGACCTGAAGGTGCGGGCTCTGGAGAGCTGGGCGCCCCGCATCCCAGGCCGGGGAGCAGAGCGGGGAGGCGTCCCCGGGCCTGGAAGGCAGCAGGGCTGTCCGTGTTCCCTTCCGACAGGACACCTCCGGCTTGGACGTGGACTGTCAAGCTGGGAGGGCACCTGCT
>NW_021905464.1:0-559 GCF_006229205.1 Suricata suricatta | reverse complement strand
GTGGACTCGGGAGATGACAGGGTTGGAAGGGTCCCGGAACAGCACTGGCGTCTCTCCGTCTGAGCCCCGTGGAACTCTAGGGCTGAATGGGAACATGCTCCAGTGTTTGAGATGTGACCAGAATTTCTTTCTACCTTCATGTTTTAGTTTCCGTAATAATCCGAGAATATCCAGGACCATCTGAATGACCACTGTGTCATGGCTTCTGCGCGCAATGTTAGTGACAAGGCTGTCACTTGGCGTTCCAACATCACAGATGCCAGGTTTTTAAGGAACTAGAGAAAAAAGAACACTCAAACTAAATGCTTTTGCCCCAACTCAAGCAATTAATGTCACATTTGTACACAATGATGCAACACTGAAGTGCTTGCTTCAGTAGAATAAATTAGTGGAAGGCCCGCGTCACCCCAGCGCCTGAGGCAGTAGAGAGTCTGCGCCCTGGTGGCCGGTTTGGGTCACGCTGAGAGCGAGCTCTGGGGGCGTCGGCAAAACCATCCATCCCAGCAAATCCCTGTCGCTTAGAACGTCTTTGGCTTTTCTGTGTTTATCAGTGTTAAAC
>NW_021905463.1:0-559 GCF_006229205.1 Suricata suricatta | reverse complement strand
GTGAACCCCATCCTCAATGCCTTGACAATACCTGGAAATGGATGGATTTCATGTATGGAAACTTGGTCAGGATGAAATGGAAGTCAGATGGAGTTTCTAATACCTACTGCTTTGTGCATGGAGGTGAATTATGTTTCGTAAGAATAATTTGACTTCTTAGCTATACACATAGATGGTATAGGCAGAGATAAATATAGATGGAGATACACAGATGATTTAAATACAAGTATGGATGGTGTTAATATAAATGATAAAGCTAGAGATGTAGGTAGAGTTGATACAAGGATATCGGTGAAGAAGATATTGATAAAATTACAGATTCAGATGATATAATAGGGAAGTACATGGGTGTATAAATAGTAATAATAATAATAATAAAATCATAACACAATTTAGGAGACTTCCTTAAGAAACCCAAGGACTTTGTTGGAAAATTCTAGAATCCTTGTTCTGTCTTCTCTCACAGCTGTGGGTAAAACATACTCAATACCGTTTTTAAGAAAATAGATGCTAGTGTAATTATATGAGTGAAATAAAGCTTTTCTCCTTATTTTCTAAG
>NW_021905462.1:0-559 GCF_006229205.1 Suricata suricatta | reverse complement strand
AGGGAGGGAGGGAGGAACTTATGTAGGTAGGTTTCTTTTATAAAAATTAAATGTTGAATTTCTATGTTTTAAGGAAGTCGATGAATTTGCACATAGTATTTGCATACATCTATCATCTGTTACAGGACCCAAGTGATATCATTGACTGATGAAAATGAGAAGTTATGAATAGTTATTTAAAGAAGACAACACATGCAGCTTCTGAACTTATATTTAGGTATCACTCATTCAAGTGTGGTTTCTCCTTTTTATAAATTAATTTGGCTGTTTAAATTTTTTTAACATTTATTCATTTTTTAGAGTGACAGAGTGTGAGTGGGTGAGGGGCAGATAGAGAGGGAGACACAAAATCTGAAAAAGGCTCCAGGCTGAGCTGTCAGCACAGAAACTAATGTGGGTCTCAGATCCACGAACCACAAGATCATATGTCCTGAGCTGAAGTCTGTACACCCAACCAACTGAACCACCCCAGTACCCCTATTTTGGCTATTTTAATTTGAGATATCTTATCCTGGGCTTTCCAGAAAGTAGCATCTAAGATAAACCTTTATATTCAAAT
>NW_021905461.1:0-559 GCF_006229205.1 Suricata suricatta | reverse complement strand
TAAGGACCATGCTCGTCTGGTTCATCTCTCTGTCTCTGTCTAGCACCTGACATTGTACAATGCACACAGTAGGTGCTTAATAAAATCTTGGCTAACTGACCTTGAATGACTATCTGAATGAATGAATGAATGAATGAATGGAAAGGAAGGGAAGTGGGAACCCGTAATCATCACCCTGAATACAGTTCTTCATATCCATTGTCAGACATATCACATTGATTGTCTTCATTGAGAAGAGCTCTCTCTCCCTTGGTAACCCGCAAACCTCCACCCTGCACGGGACCGCGTTAGCTTCCCTTCCTCGTTGCTATCACAGCATTATACTTCTGTCACTGTTTTGATTTCACCTGGCACCTTTTTATGTTGAAATTTTACATTACCTTGGGAACTATTTGCTTAATATCGGCGTCTCTAGAGAGAGTGAACATCACAAGGGCCAAAGCTATATTGGTTTTGCTAATGCTTATATCCACAAAGCTGGTACAAGGCGTTACAAATTATAAGCACTCCATACAAGGGTGCCGAATGAATGAAGAGACGGAGTTCTGGCAACCTCCCT
>NW_021905460.1:0-559 GCF_006229205.1 Suricata suricatta | reverse complement strand
GTGTGTGTGTGTGTGTGTGTGTGTGTGTGTGTGTGTGTTTAGCATGAAGTGAATTTATCAATGAAGGACATCCTCAACGTTAATGTAGCAAGCTGAAACTGTCTTATGCAATAGAAAATGCAGCATTTAGGCCAACTGGAACCCCAAAGTAAAGATAGAGAGACAGAGAATTATGTAGGAATGACTTATGTCCCATTTGTATACATTACATAAGTTGTATCCTGTTGTTGACTGACATCATATATAACATATACATGTAAAAATGACACTGAACTATAATGTCCATCCATTGCTTTGTTTTTATTTTTTTTATTGTTTAATTTACCTTCAAGTTAGTTAGCATATAGTGCTATAAGGTTTTAGGAATAGATTCCAGTGATTCATTCCTCATATAACACCCAGTGGTCATCCCAACAAGAGTCTTCCCTAATGGCCCTTACCCATTTAGGCCATCCCCCACCCACAATTCCTCCAGCAATCCTCAGTCTGTTCTTTGTATTTAAGAGTCTCTTATGTTTTGCTCTCCTTCCTAATTTTATATTATTTTTGCTTCCCTTCC
>NW_021905459.1:0-559 GCF_006229205.1 Suricata suricatta | reverse complement strand
TCATCAGACTGGAGGGGAGCCCTGGCTCATGAGTGAGGAAAGCCCAGAAGGGAGTGGGCCAGTGAGTGGATAGGATGAGGGGCAGGAACAGAAGGAGGCACTTTCCGAACCAGGGGATCCATGATCCTGGAGACTGGAACCCAGGATCTTTCCATGACATGGAACGGCCGTGTCAGCTGTGAGGAGTCACTGATTCTAGATGTTAGAGAACCAACAAAAGAGGAAAGAAAACCCCGTCCTGGGTTTGATGTTGCAGACGTCGACCAAACGGGGCTTGAGTGAGGGCAGAGCGAGCCCAGAGCCCAGTGTGGGGACACCTGCTCCAGGGCCCAGAGGCGAGAGACCAGAGCTGTTCCAGGTGGGGCATATTTCAGTGCTTGCCTGTCCCCACCCTAGTCGGCAGTCATGGAGCCTTGCATTCTGGCAGTAAACCTTTTTTTTTTTTTTTTTTTTTAATCAGCCACACCACTGTGCAGGAAAAAGATGGAGGTATATTTCATGCCCGGGCCAACTTCTGAGGAGTTGCATTTAACTATGACCTTCAACTTTTTGGTCCAGT
>NW_021905458.1:0-559 GCF_006229205.1 Suricata suricatta | reverse complement strand
ATTTTCAACAGTATTTAAGAATCAGAAGAAAGAAAGCCAAAGATAAGATGTAGCTATTTAATATCCAACATTGTTGCTCTGGTTAATAGTTTCCTTTCCTTCTAGGGAAGGGGGAGTGTACGACTTAGGATCCATTCTAAGATGTCCAAACATTTGCATTAATTATGTTACAAAAAAAAAACTTTAGGCCTGACTTCCAGAACTAAAATAACATCATCTGTTCAACTGGGACACCACAATTCATTCCATGTTTTCCAGTTATCATAGGACTGCCTCAACCTTCCAAACACAGAAAAACTTGGCCCTGTACATACTTCTGCCAGCCATAAATACTACTATTATAATATTTCAAGTTTTCTCTTAAACATGATTGAACTGCAAATGCTTTTAAAAATGCATTGGTGTATACCAATTCTTCTAAGAACATCTTTAGTTAATTAAAATATTTTCTGATTGAGCAAAAGATATCTCTAAGAGGCAAAATGGAAGGCCCAGAGATATCTTAAGAAACACGTTCTTTATCATAGTTTTCCTGCCTATCAGGATCTTATGCAATCCA
>NW_021905457.1:0-559 GCF_006229205.1 Suricata suricatta | reverse complement strand
AAACCATATTGAAATAACATTTACCTTTTAATGTTGGCATTCCACTTACAGGTCAGGCACTTCTGTGAACATATTGTGGAAATATATTCTAATATTTGTAAAACACAGTACATGTCAAAATTAAAATGTGCTCTTTCACTGAGAAGGAAAAGGTCTTTCAAATTTAATAATAAATGGCTAAGAGCTCTATAGGACCATTAGAAAATACTTAAAAAAAAAAAAAACAAACTACTGGCTAAGAAAAGTTACCTGGTAGTTCCAGTCAATTGAAAGATAACTCATTTTGCTAAACACTGCAGTTAAGACTAAACCTGAATAGCTGGAGTCAAAATTTAACGTTCTGCTTAATCTAGGGACACCCAACTGGCTCAGTGGCTCTTGATCTCAGGGTCATGAGTTTGAGCCCACATTGGCCATCAAGATTACTTAAAAATAATATATTTAAAAAACATTTTAAAAAGTTACACTAATTCTCTAAGAATTGTCTCCAATAAATGAATAAAGGCAATCCAGCAAAGTAGAGAAATTTGTGGTAGTGTGAATCCACCGACTTAAAGTA
>NW_021905456.1:0-1316 GCF_006229205.1 Suricata suricatta | reverse complement strand
GTTTCTGGTGTGGGGATCGAGAGCCCAGGGGACTACATGAGGAAGCAGAGGACCCAGTGGGGTGCCAGAGTGAGGTGTGATGAACTCTGGTCTCTGAGCAGAGTCCTGAGGCAGAGAGCAGGGCCGGGACCCCAGGGGTATGCTGCCAGCCTGCGGGGGGGCCAGCTCTTCTGGCTCCTAGTGGACTCAGGTGGGCAGAAGGAACAGGAGCAGGACAGCAGTGGGTTGCCAGCCCAGTTTCCCAAATCCATGGCCAACGCTCTCTGCAGCTGCGTCTCGTCTCCAAGCAAAGTGGTCTCAGTGTGTGTGTGCTAAGTTCCCTGGTGCATGTGAGGACCATGATGCCTCCGGTAAGAAAGAGGAGAGCCAGGCGGGACTCACTTAGCACCAGGGCCCTGGCAGACAAGCCAGCCCTCTGCCCGTGGGCCATAGCCTTCTCCTCCCCCAACCAGCAGCCTCTGCCCGCCTTACCCCCAACATCCAGGAGGAGAGGAATGCAACCTCAGAACAGCCTCAGGGCTGGCCCCGGAAGAGCTGGGTGCAAGGAAAGGTGAAGGAAGACACAAGGGGTATCCACCGCTCCAAAAGTTGGTAACCGAAATCTGGGAGGCAAGAGGAAGGTGGGAGCAAATACCAGTTGTGCATTTGGACGTCTTCCTAATAGGAGAGGGGACTTGGCGAAACTAGGAACAGGAGCAGAGACCAGAGGCCTTCAAGGGCGCCTGCAGGAGGATTGGAAAGAACCAGAGCCAAACCCACAAAAGCACAGGGGTGGCAGGAGGTGCAGGAGAAATCCATGTGCCTGTTCTCTAGTCCCCCCGCCCCTCAACGTCACTCTCTCTGTGTGTATAGACACTATGATTCCAGTTCTTTCTGAACATGACTTCCATGACATGACATGTCATGTCATCAAGGAGGGCCATCGCGGCTGTGTTCCCCTTTGCTGTCTGAGAGGGAGAGGCCTCAACGCCTCCTGGATGGGTCTGGGCTCAGGATTGTGTTCCAGGTGCGCGCACACAGCAGGGAGCAGACAGGGTGCTGAGAGCACACAGGAACCCATCAAGAAATGAACAGGCAAGTAAACTGTTTCTCATTGGGGTGGGGCAGAGGCTGAGAGGGTCTTGGTCTCGGATTTCAGAAACGGGGCTGGAAAGCCACTGCTGTCCTAGTGATGCCCCTCGGTGGCCTGAGTCCACCTGCCCCTGGGGAGCATCTCTGACCTCTGCTCTGCCTGAGGGCTCCATCCTGCCCCATGGGTGCCTAGTCTCCCTCCAGCCCAGGCCAGCCTGTGCCTGGGAGCACAGACACCCCAACAC
>NW_021905455.1:0-559 GCF_006229205.1 Suricata suricatta | reverse complement strand
ATCAGCAAATATTTTTTGTGTACCTACTGTGTGGCAGGCATAGAGTTAGGCACTAGGGAAGCATCTACTAACAAGAGAAACATAATCCCTACCCTCAAGGAATGTGGAGATTGGCAGAGAAGAAAGGTGGTAAATTACTTAACATGAATGTGATAATATGCAAGAGGGCAGGGTGCTGTGGAAACCGGAAGATTTCCTGAGCATCTTGGGAAATTTGAGGAATTGATACTTAAATTGCAGCCTGAGAGTGAATCCACATCACATGGGAACTTGTTAGAAATGCAAATGATTTGAATGCATCCTGGAGTTTGAGAGTCCCAGCCGTGTACAGGTAGGACTCATCTAAGAACTGGAAAGCAGTCCAGCATTGGAGAATGGGAGGAGCAGGGATGCAATGGAGGCTGAGTGGAGGCAGGCGTCAGATCACAGAGGATTTTATAGATACCTCTGTGTGTGTGTGTGTGTGTGTGTGTGTGTGTGTGTGTGTGTGTGTGTGTGAGAGGGCATGTGTATGAGGCCTCACAGGAGAGATTCTTATTCACAGTGTATTGGGAAGCCA
>NW_021905454.1:0-559 GCF_006229205.1 Suricata suricatta | reverse complement strand
GAATTTTAATGCCCATGCACTCCTACAGGAAAACGTATTTAGGGCTTCATTCCACCTTAGGTGGAGGGAGAGGATGGAGATTGGGACTGGAGGAAGCATGGTACTGTCGGGTACGTATCCCTAAATAGTGGAACACCACAGAACTGTGTGTCATCGGTTGTATTAAAACGATGACAAATAATAATAATAATAATAATAACTCAAGCAAATAAAATTCCATCAGCAGCCATACCCGAATATCTTTCTTTACCGATTCCCTACGCTATTCATCTTATGTCATAACAAGCGCCTCAAGTCGAATTCTGCGTATTTGGTTCTAAAACTGGCTTTGTCATAAACAAATCACTTGGCCCTCGACACTCACCTGTAAAATGACACTCTGACTTCCTAACTTCTGAGGCGTGTGTAGAAAATCAAATGGGAGGAAAAGCGAGTAAGAGCTTCGAAAGAACTACCGAGGTACGGTACGCGCTCCCCGGTTTCCATCCCCTCCCTCCGCCCCGACCGCCTCCACGAGGCGGCGCTCACTGCGCAGGCGCGCCCCCGCTGCCCTGCCCAG
>NW_021905453.1:0-559 GCF_006229205.1 Suricata suricatta | reverse complement strand
TCCATAGGATTTGGCAGAAGTTTATCATTGAGTCTTTCCATCCCTCTTATGAATCAGTAAAATCAGTAAGGGTGTTACCTAGGCTGAGAATAATGGATATGTTATTCTAAACTATTATAAGAGGCTAGGAGAAGAAATTAGTGTTTTAGCGAGGTAAGAGTTAATTGATTGCATTGTATGATGATCTTTTTTTCTTTGTGTTTTAATTTTTAAATTTATTTTTATAGCACAAGGTATTGAATTTTAATGTTTAAAGAGGAAATAAGAGAAAATTCATATATATATGTTTATATGTAAAGTGTGTAATGTATATTTACACATATGTTTTACTCATACATATGTATATCACAACAATAGAAATAAAAGTCAGTGGTCAATCTAAGAACCAAACTATTGCTGGATTTTAACTTTATCACTTACATTTTTATTGTCAGTGCTTAGATTTTGTTATTAACCCTTTTCAAAATAGGTATTTCCCATCTGCAATAAAATGGAAATGTTTGGCTTTGAAGATGCTGATGCTGAATGAAATGGTGGTCTCTACAACGAAAAACTTAGA
>NW_021905452.1:0-559 GCF_006229205.1 Suricata suricatta | reverse complement strand
ATGTATAGGGAAATAAAAATGTAATAAAACTAATATATGCATAGTATGGTATAATTTAAAAACATTGAAAATTAAAGAGTCTTATTTCTATAAAAATTAATATTTTAAAATTTACTTATTTTGAGACAGCATTGGCTGGGGAAGGGCAGAGAAAAAGAGAGAGAGAGAGAGGGAATCCCAAGCAACTCCTTACTGTCGGTGTGCAGCCTGATGCTGGGCCCAATCTCAGGAACTGTGAGATCATGACCTGAGCCCAAATCAAGAGTTGGATGGTAACTGAGTGAGCTGCCCAGGCACCCTTGTATAAAAGAAATTATTGGGAGTACTTTGAACAGTGCCTTCTTTCTCTTTTGGTATAACATGGTAGGGAGTGAGCATCTTCTGTGTGCTTTGTAGGATTGCCTTACTCTAAGTTTGAAATGACTTCCAAAATTTCTGAGGGTACTTTGCACATTAGGTGTCCTAAAATATCTTTCAGAGTTGCTTTAATGTGAAGCTTTCTGATGTCATTTTCTCTGGAAGTCTTTTCCTCTTCATCACAATCACTCTTTTTTTTTTT
>NW_021905451.1:0-559 GCF_006229205.1 Suricata suricatta | reverse complement strand
GCCCCCCAATGCGGGCATTCTTAAAACCTTCTTAGTGCTTGTCAGCTTCTGTAGAGCACATTTTATCACAGTATCATAGACTGTCATGGCTGGCAGTCAACCTAGACATCTCTCAGTCCACCTGGTCTCTATTCAGGTAAGAAAACTGAGGCCTGTGGCACTGTATTGGGAGAAAGATCTTGAATCCAGGCTTTGCGATTTTATTTCTGTGAATCATGTACTGAGTTTCTTTATTGCTTGCCTCGCTGAATGTGCTTCACACATGAACTGTCTTCTCTTTTTTCCTATAAAGGGAGTCTGTTTAGTTTCCCATGGGGAAAGTCTTGGCCCAGATTTCACTTGGTTTTCTAATTCTTGAGTTTAAGAATCCCTTTGAGAACAAAGGGTTCTTTGGAAGATGATGGGGAGGTGGCCTAAGTCACCTTGAGGCACTTTGTGCCCAAGGAACATATGATCACGGATAACCCTCTTGGTTCAGTGACAGAAACAGTCCTTGCCTGATTCTTTGGGCCCCCGGAATTCATTTAAATCTGAATCTGGGAATGTCTTCCTATGAAGC
>NW_021905450.1:0-559 GCF_006229205.1 Suricata suricatta | reverse complement strand
GTATTCGGTAGTTTTCATTTCTCCTTCCAAATCCCCTTCCCATTCTTACCCACCTTGCTCTCTACTCGCTGGATGCCCATTGGCATCAACGGGCTTCCGTCCCTCTGGCTTCAGGTCTGGGTTTGACAGACGGGAATCCGCAGCAGGGGCCTGGAGGGAGGGATGAGGGCAGGGTGTCTGGTCCCCTGGCCTGTTCCCGCAGGTCTGAGTGGGGGGGGGGGCTGCATTCTTCGGCTAAAGAATGTGGCCCCAGGGAGGCTCCGAGCAGCCTCTCCACATGGAACTCTCCTTCCTGGTTGTGAAAACTGTTCTCTCCTCCTGTTCCATCAGCCCTAAAGGCGTATCTGTGCATCCCTTCTAAAGCCGGGGGCAGGGGCTGTCCCTTGTGACTTTCTGAACCTTTGCACATAGGTTTTTGCGGGGGACCAGCCCACGCACCAGAATCCAAGGGTCTCTGAGTAGGGGGTTGGTGTCGGCGAAATATCTATAAGAAAGAACACAGACAACGTGAATGGTGGAAGAGACCACACTTTACTGTGAAACTTGGTGTCTTATATAC
>NW_021905449.1:0-559 GCF_006229205.1 Suricata suricatta | reverse complement strand
TATTGTCTACAGTCTAAGGAATAAAGAGGTGAATAACGCTTTCAGGAAAGCCACTAAAAAGATGAAGATTCTGTCCACCCCATAGATTAATTAGAAAGATTATAAGAACTGAATAGTTAATCATTTATCTACTGTTGTATAGCAAAATATCATAATGCCTATTGGATTAAAACAACACTTTAATATTATTTTTTATAATTCTGTGGTAGGCAAGGCAGTTCTTTGCTGCTTTCACACTGGCTCATTCATGAGATTATGTATCTTCTGTATGGTCAGCTGAGCTGAAATGGTCAAAGATGGCCTTACTCAAACGTTTCTAACTGCTGATTCTGGATACTCTCTCCTTCTTCCAAACATACTCTTTCATCATCCAGAGGACGGACTAGCTTTCTTGTATAATATTTTCAGTGTAAAAATAGAGCTGAGTGACTTCTTGAAGTTCAGACTACTAACTTACTCATTTTCTCTACCACATTATACTAATCAATGATGTCAAAGGGCTGGCCCTGATGCAAGCATGAAAAAGACTCTACTTCTTGAAGAAAACAGCTGCAAAGAA
>NW_021905448.1:0-559 GCF_006229205.1 Suricata suricatta | reverse complement strand
AAGTTATTATATGATAATTCCTAAAATTTATGGTTTAAAGAATATTGATTATTAATTTAAAAGGTTAAAAATTAACTGTAAACTTCTAAGGCATGTTTATGCTTCCACTGTATGGATATAGGAGAGGATAAAGAAAAATCAGTTAAGGAAGAAAGTTTAATTTCTTTTAAAATACTATTTGTTTTATAATCTATAGTGTCTCAAAGAGCACTTTTAAACTGCTTTAACAGCTTTCTCAAAGAAATTTTAAGAATGAACAAAAAAGTCATTTTCCATACTCCTAACCAAATAGGCCTGTAGCAGCAACTAGAAAACAATTCACAAGTCTCTTATTCTTAAGTATTTAGGTCTTTTTCATTTTCCAACAATATATTTTATAATGAACATCCTTATACTATGATCTTTTCTACCTTTCTCATGATTTATCTAGCACAAATTTCCTCACATATAATTTCTAGATCATGAGACATGAAAATTTTACTTATTGAAAACTGGCTCTCCATAAAAGTCTTATCAATGTTTGTCCTGCTAGTAGTACATGAAACTATATTGAAACCAG
>NW_021905447.1:0-559 GCF_006229205.1 Suricata suricatta | reverse complement strand
CCTCATTGGGCTACTTGCTGGATGTGGATCCTCTCTCTGCCCCTCTCTCACACGTACTCTCTGTCTTTCAAGAAAAGAAAAGAAATGAAAAGAAAAGAAAAAGAAAAAGATGGTCTTGCCTACAAGATGCCTATATATTCTAAGTGAGGATTTAGGTGATTTCTATTTTTTCTGTCTTGTAATTTCTAAAAGAAAATGTTTTTTGGAGCTATTGTAGAAGGAAACATGTCAGCTCTTTGGAACAGTTTTGTGGATTGAAATCTGAACTTAAATATAAAGACTTTAGCTGCTCAACTACCACACCAAATCTATAGTAAATTCACGAACACCTTTAGTGCAATGATGCTCTGGGAAGGAAGCCTCAGAGAAACTTTCCTTTTGAGCAACATGTGTGACCCAAACAGTACATGATTACACTTTGCTTATCCCTCTGCAAATCCCGTAGTTGAATATATACTTTAGAGAGGAGAAATAAAAAAACCAAATTTGAAGATGAAGTTCTTAAAGGAATAAAAAGTAGAGTATGAGATAGAATGATGTGGCTCAGTGTGGCGGTCAC
>NW_021905446.1:0-559 GCF_006229205.1 Suricata suricatta | reverse complement strand
CTTTCCCACCGTCCTCCTCCTGCTTCTGCAGAAGCTGTTCTACTCGGGCACCGAGCGACGGGAAAGCCTCTATTACCCAGGCAAGAAAGTCATAGTGCTGGGTGGGGGGTGGGGTGGGGGGGCGCGCTGAAGGACTGAGTGTGGTGCTTGGCCTGTGGCCGGTGGTGAGGATGACAGTGACCAGGACCAAGGGGCACAGTGTGGTCCGGCCAGCTGGTGCCTCAGAGGAAGAGGTTAGGGAAGGCTGGAGCTACAGGGCAGGCTTCCCAGAGGAAGTGGCCACCAGGATTTGGACGGAGTGGGGCGCAGGAGAACTAGTGAAAGGGTGTGGGCTGAGGCCAGGAGGCAGGGACATCAGTGGGACCGGGGTGGCACCTGCAGGGTGGGCTGCTGCCTGGAGGTGGCAGTGAGCGCGCCCAGAGGACGCCGTGGGGCTCAGCTGAGCGTGTGCCGGGCGCTCAGGGCAGCTCCTTGTGCTGGAGCAGGGGTCCTGCTGCGGCAAAGGTCCAGGGCTCCTCTGGCCGGCAGGGGTCCCCACTGTCCTGCTCTATGGAGCTCC
>NW_021905445.1:0-1316 GCF_006229205.1 Suricata suricatta | reverse complement strand
GGGTGATGGTCATGGAGGGGGGCATTTGTGGGGAGAAGCACTGGGTGTTATATGGAAACAAATTTGACAATAAACTATTATTTAAAAAAATAAATAAATAAACTCAAAAAAAGGAAACAGTGGTTTCAACAAAAGCTCTTTTAGTATCTACAACATATTTGTATGTGTGTTATTATAGGACCTATTTCCTTATGCCATATGTATTGTCTTACTGCCTCGCCTCAGTTATAGCAGGAAGCACGTTACATAAGTCTTTGTAGCCCCTGCACTAACCCAGTGTCTGGCATCTGCTACGTGCTCATTATATATTGAACACCTGTCACCGCAATTCTGCTCTTCTAAAGCTATTTGATGCCCCTGATCAGAGGGATCTCTGAGCAACCCAACTGTGTTTAGAGTAAATTAAGTGCTTATACAATGACAGATAGATAGATGGATAGATAGATAGATAGATAGGTAGGTAGGTAAATAGATAGATAGATAGATAGATAGATAGATAGATAGATAGATAGAGCATCTATGGGATTTTTAAAGTACGTAATAAAATGAGTAAAAAGACAGCACACCATTTGTGCATAGAGATGACTTCAAATTTGGGGGGTGTTTCTATGATTTTTTCTATATTCCTTTTGAATATGATTTTATTTCACTTTTTCATGACTTTGGGGTTTTTAACACTGCTGCATATATGTTCTATCATGGATTTTTTAAGACTTTTTTTTTTCTTTTTAAAGCTGTTTTAGGTTCACAGAAACATTGAGGGAAAAGTACAGAGATTTCTCATATACTTCTGTAGTGAAAGCCCTGACAGTTGTTTTGTGTGTGCGTGTATGTGTTTGTTTTGGTAATTCAAGTGCCTGACTTAAGCACTGATTTCCTAGGCATCCACTTCAAAGACCCTTATCTCCAATAAACCCAGTGCCAACCACAGGACCAGATAAAAAGCCAGGCCTCCTCTCCCAACTGAGGTTCCTTTGTTTTCGAGATCTTGATTAATTTCAGTGACTGATCATTTGGACCATTGCTTTTGCTCTTCCCTCACTTTAAATCCCCACTCATATATTTTAAACTCATCAGTAAAGAGTTCGCCATAGCCCCCCATCCTTAACCCCAATAGAAGCAGAACCCCTGTTCACATAGTGTTAGCCTCTCTCTACCCTCCACCTTGCCCTGTGGTCCCAGGCATGCTGTGTAATTCCCAGCTCTTCTAGTAGTAAACTTTTATGTTTTCAAAGTTTCCTGGTAGTTGTTGCTGAAGTGCATTTTGCAATCATAGCAACAACCACAAGTAAGAACCACACGGTCCTGTCCAGCCG
>NW_021905444.1:0-559 GCF_006229205.1 Suricata suricatta | reverse complement strand
ACTTTTCAGCATTTGGATTCCTAAAATTTTTCTTCAGCACTTAACTAATTATTTGTTGGTCAAAGGAGTTGGAACTGTTTCTCCACACATGAACTGGCCTTGGTCAGGAATGACTTTTATAATGAGGGAACAGCTAAAACACACTGCCACGTCCTTCCCAGTTTCCAAATCTTTCTTGGTGGTGGAGAAGTCATCTCCACACAAGCAGGGGTAGAAATACATCACTGAGTCTTCATCAGACTGGAAGCCCTCAATGTCTACCTCATCATGAAAACTGCCATTGTCACTGGGACCAACAAAGGGCTACCACTCCAGCTATCGCCACCGCCTGACACCATCCAGCCTGTCTAACCTCATGGGCAGTGGCCAAGCCAGGTGTAATCACCAGAGGGATTCTAAAGTATAGCTTTAAATTGAGTAATGAATTACTGAATAGATAAGGAAGCTATAAATTAGTCAATTATCCGCTTATTGTTTAATGTTTTTTTGTTTTTTATCTTTTTTTTTTTTACTGTTTTTATTTATTTTAGAGAGAGAGAGACAGCATGAGCAGGGGAGG
>NW_021905443.1:0-559 GCF_006229205.1 Suricata suricatta | reverse complement strand
TGATGACCTGGAACCTGGGGAAGCTCCTGGAGAAGTGAGTGGAGGTAGGAAATAGTGACTTCAGGGGATGGAGGCCAACAGGAGTGCAGGAGGAGGAACCAGGACCAGAGGTCAGGGGAAGTATCATCTTACGGGGACCCTTGTGGAGGGAGGAGGGACTCTGTGTGGAGGAGGCACGGGGGCATCTGGCTGGGGCCCAGGTAGGTGTTTCTGTTTTGCATCAGATGGTCATTACACTGGGGTTAGCTCTGTAATTAGTCAGGAAATGTAGTGAAGTTTAGGTTTTTCATATTTTGGCAGAAGCACCTGTTTGGGGGTGGGAGGGTGAGACCTCCACAGTTGGAACCTGATGGGTGGCCCCTTCCCACACCTGGAGAGCCCAGGATCCTGGTGTGCTGCCTCTTCTAGCCCTTGGTGCACCCTCGAAACAGGGACCAGCTGCCTGGGTCCCTCAGGCCTGGCTTCCTGTCCCTGAAAATGGTGAAATCACAACCTCAGCTTGTGTTGCATCTACAGACCTCACACTGTCATTTCTGTACATTGTTATCCTGGTACAGAG
>NW_021905442.1:0-559 GCF_006229205.1 Suricata suricatta | reverse complement strand
TGCTTGAGTACAAGGCAGGCTGCGAACCAGCCCATGGATCTGTAAGTTGCTCTGGGTGACGTTTCTGAACAAAAGGAGACCTTTGTGGGCAGAACGTCAGCGATGCAGATGTGATCTGAGTGACGATCCCAGAGATCAACCCGGAGCCTCCCAACAAAAGCTGCTTTGTCTCTGAGATGAGCCAGTGCTGCAGGAACTGAGGTAATGCATTGGAACCACCGAGTCAGAATATCAAAGGACAGGGGGGCCCCTTGAGGGAAGTCTTAGAAGAGGAAGCTACCAGCCCTGTACACACTGGCCCTGGAACCCCACCTCCACCTGTGGCTACGTGTCTAGTCTTACCCTCTCCTTTCTTTGTTGGCCAATGGCCTTGGAAACACTTGGGTCACAGGGGTGCTGGTGAAGTTGAGCTGTGGCAGCGCCTCCGGGGCTCCGGGTCTGCAGCCAGTGTGCACGCTGTACACGGATAAAGACCCGGCCGTGGGAGAGGCTGTTAGTTCCACGGTGAGGCCTGCCGGGGCTTGGATAAAGATGAGTCACAGGAATCTTTGGGCCTGGG
>NW_021905441.1:0-559 GCF_006229205.1 Suricata suricatta | reverse complement strand
TAAATGGAGATACTACCTCTCATAAAGAACTGAACCCTAACACTGATTGCTCATTTATCAGAAAATGTAAAGTAACGTTAAGGAGACCAAAAACATCCCTTCATGATCAAAACACTCAGCAAAATAGAAGTAGATGGAGTTTACTCAAACTGATAAAAGACACCTATGAAAAACCAAAGATAACCTCATACTTAATGGATAAGAGTAAAAGCTTCAGTTGTGAACGTCAGTATGTTAATCTGAAAAGCATATTGATTAACCATTTGTGGTCAAACTATAGATAATTGACATTTTTGGTTAAGTAAAAAAATGGTCATATCAACAATGGTTTAACCTAATACACTCATATCTTTTGCCATATAGATTTACAGTACTCTCCTAATGTGGGTGGAGTACCCTTCATCATCTCACTGATGCTGGGCTTAGCCTTGGCCATTTAACTTGCTTTGGTTGGTAAATGTTTGCAAGCAGAGATTTTAAATGTGCTTGCGTGGTTTGCCTTTTACACCAAACTGTACACCATGAGAAGAACTTTCCCCAGGCAGTTCCTAGTCCAAGG
>NW_021905440.1:0-559 GCF_006229205.1 Suricata suricatta | reverse complement strand
TTTTTTTTTAATTTTTTTAAACAGTAGCTGGGAAGCAAGGCTGGGTTGGAATCATCACTGGATATTATGCCTTATCTAGTTAACCTTGAGAACGAAAGTGAGTTAAAGGTGAGAAAGCAGAGCTGTTCCAGGCTTCCCCGCTGGCTTGTCAATTAATGGGACTTTCTTCTCTATTTCCAGTGGAAGTGCCATCATTGCCTTGCTACATGTACCGTGGAGTGACACTTCCAACAAATGCCACATTAATGTCCTTTGCTCTTGTGTCTAATTCTGAAACAAGGCATTCAACAAAAGGCAGGCACAGCCCAAATGTCCATCGACAGATGCATGGATAAATAAACTCGGCATGTCCACCCAATGGAATATTATTCGGCCATAAATAGGAGTGGAGTTCTGAGACTTGTTACAGGGATACGAACCTTGAAAACATAATGCTAAGAGAAAGCCAAACAAAAAGGCCACGTGTCCTATGATCTCATTTACATGAAATGTCAGAATAGATAAATCCATAGAGGCTGAATAAACACTAGTTGCCAGGGGTTGTGGGAAGGAGAGAACA
>NW_021905439.1:0-559 GCF_006229205.1 Suricata suricatta | reverse complement strand
TGACACCGCAACTATGAAGTCATGTGGTTATCCAAATTTTGCATTTGTGTACAAAACATGAAATATATTTATCTTAACTCTCCCCGCTTAGACTTGTTAGTCAGCTCGCAGGACTGACCTTTCCAAGAAGCAGACACTGAGATGTGTTTTATATAACTTCAATAACCTCAGCACTACGATGATAAGAGATGCAGTATCCATTGGCTATGGTTCAAGACAATAAAGGAAAAGAGGTCACGGGAAAGAATAAATCCAAATTGTTACAACTGAGCAATTTTTCTCAGTTTCACCATGGGGCCACTTTCAGTTGACACAAGCATGGTGGCATAATTCAAGCTCAATAAATCAGAAATCTTAATATTAAAATGTACCTTGACTTTTAATGATTACCATATTAACAACCAGAATAATTAGATAAAACACAGAGGAAAGGGTAAGAGTAAAGCTCACGTTACTAGAGTTGGTTTCTTGGCATATTCATTCCTTTTTTACAGAAAAGGGGTAGTGCATTTCAGTTTGCTTCCCAGCTAGGAGATCACTTTGAATTCTGCATTTCCTC
>NW_021905438.1:0-559 GCF_006229205.1 Suricata suricatta | reverse complement strand
ATTATATCTTCTGGTGCTTCTCTTAGCTTTGACAGTTGGTCAGACTTTCCTTGTTTTTGATGACCTTGAGAGATTTTAGAGGAGCACTGGTATTTTGAATTAATCTGCATTTATCTGAATTTTTCCTTCTCATTGGAATGAAGTTACATATTTGCGGGAAGAAGAACACAGATAAAGTGTCATTGTATTATACCACTTTAATGATGTGTAATACCAAAATGACTTATCACTGTTGATGCTAACCTTGATTACTTGGCAGAAATCATGTTTGGAAAGTTTCTCAAATGCAAAGTTATACTCCCCCTTCCCCTAGATATGTATATGCATACATACACATACACACAGAGAGGTCTATGTCTATAAATCTACATGTTTACCTATCTGTCTGAAAAGAAGTCACTATGTGAAGTCCACTCCTAAGGAGGAGCAGTTGTGTTTCACTTCCTTGAGGAAGAAGTATCAACATAAATTACTTGCAATTCTTTTTCAGAAGAGATTTGTCTATTCTCTAGTCAGGAATTTATTATGTACTATGCCTTGTAATATTTATTTTAGACTT
>NW_021905437.1:0-559 GCF_006229205.1 Suricata suricatta | reverse complement strand
AAGGCCGACTGGAATTTGAGGTTCCGTCCTCCTGTCAGAAGAGAAAGGATGGCAGGACATTGAATTCAGCTGCATTATCTGTGATATCCAGTCTAATAAACAAGACCACTGCCCACAAAATGTGGTAGTTGGCAGTTAGAAGAGAGACTGCCCTAACCTGAAGTCTTGAAGTATCCTAACAGAGGTAATATGCAGAGAAGAGTTAGCATGGCTGGCCTCAGACTGATATCCTGACAAAGGCTGGTTTGTAAGGTTGGCCTTTGGCAGGTGTTTGGGAACTGGAATGATCAACAGTTGCCTACAGTGATTTAAAACGTTCTCTAAATGGCAGGAGTGGCTCCTCGGTGTACTGTGTCTAAACTGTTTTTACAAACAATGTGGTTTATATTGAACATTTATTTTCCTTGCAGGAGACTGAATTTTTGTATGTGGGAGGCAGAGCATGGCTGTGTGACTCGCCCCCGATAAAAAAACACCAGGCACTGATTCTTTAATGAACTTCTCAGGTAGACAGCATTTCACAGATGTTGTCACAACTCTGGGCTGAAGAAATTAAGTG
>NW_021905436.1:0-559 GCF_006229205.1 Suricata suricatta | reverse complement strand
GCCCCCACTATAGTAGACCTTGTGTCATTGTAACGACTTTGGGTTTTAGTCTGAGTCACATGGGAAACCATTCAAGAGTTTCCGGCAGAAGACTGGCATGAGCTGGCTGGAGATTTCGGGGCTGTTTGGAGAATACGCTGTGGGGGCAAAGAGCGGAAGCAAGGTTTTCAGATAGGAGGCCACTGTAGGGGACAAACAGAGACTAGGAGCGAGCTGGTGGAAGCAGGGGTGGTGGAAAGTGGTTGGACCTGGGATGTCAGTTGGAAGGTGGAGCCAAAACAATGTGATGAAGGATAGGACATGTGATGGGAGAGACCAAATGGAATGCAGGGTGGCCTGAGCCACTGGCAGAGAGGAGACGACTGGAGATGAGTAGGTGGGGAGAGGGAGACGGTGTGATTTAGTTTGGACATGCGAGTTTTAGAGATCTACGAGGCACCTTCATGAAGATAATAAGGAAGCGGTAGAACATATGGGTCTGGAGTTTAGAGGAAAGGACAGGGCTGGGAATAACACATTTGGGAGCCATCAGCATATAGATGGTATTTAAAGCCACAAG
>NW_021905435.1:0-559 GCF_006229205.1 Suricata suricatta | reverse complement strand
GGTACTCGTACCTTGCGCTCGCTGAGGACATGGGGACAATCGACGAGCCGATCCTGATGCATCAGCACTGTCCCCTGGGTCCCCTGGGGGGTGCGCATTCCGTGGGTTTGCGCAAATGCGCGAGGACACAGATCCACCGTGACCCTGTCCCACGGAGCCGTGTCCCTGCCTGAACCCCGTGCTCCCCCGCTGGTCCGTCCTCCCCCGGAGCCCCCGGGGGCCGGGCCTGCGCTGTGTCCCGACCTCGTTCTTGTCCACACAGTTCGAGTCGTGCAGCGAGCAGCCTTTTCGGTCGGACGTCCTGCACTTGGCGAGGCGCCTTTCGCCTGCTCCGCGGCTTTTCACGGCCTCCCAGCTCGTGTCTTCCCAGCGCTGGATACACTCCCTGGTCTGGGTGTCCCACGGCTGGTTTCTCGCCCGCCCGCCGAGGGGCGTCTGTCAGCTGGGAACACGGCTGCTGCGATCCCGAGTGAAGCCGCCGCGAACGTCCCGCGAGCACACGCGTGTGCCCGTAGGTGTTCAGCGCCTGCGGCGGATACCCAGGAGCGCGGCTGGCGTG
>NW_021905434.1:0-1316 GCF_006229205.1 Suricata suricatta | reverse complement strand
AAGATGTGGTGTATATACACACAATGGACTGTTATTCAGCCACAAGCAAGAATGAAATCTTGCCATTTGCCATAATATGGGTGGACTAGAGAGTGTTATGCTAGGTGAAATAAGTCAGGAAAAGACAAATACCATGTAATTTCACTCATATGTGGAATTTAAGAAACAAATGAGCAAAGGGAGAAAAAAGAGAGATAAACCAAGAAACAGAATCTTAACTATAGAGAGCAAACTGATGGTTACCAGCAGTGGCAGGGGGAGGGGTGCTGGAAATTAAGAAGTGCACTTGCTGTGACGAGCACAGGGTGATGTATGGAAGTGTTCAATCACTAAATTGTACACCTGAAACTAATATTACATCATATGTTAAATAACTGAATTTAAATAAGAACAAAAAATTAAATAATACTAAAACATTGAGAATGGGTCAAAAATATGTGTAATAAATTTGATCTAATCCATTGCAAAATTAATGTTAGATATACCACATACTATAAGGAATGAATGAACAAAGTAATTAAATCCCCAATAGGTGAAACTTTAACTGAAGACAAGGAAGATTAGCTCCTTCCTTTTTTCCTTTAGGAGGAAGTCTAAAAATTATTTCCTAGCTCTTTTTGGTTAATGACTAAATCTATTGAACTTCTTAAATAGTTCTAAAAATTTATTGCTACCTCTTTATTCCTACCATAATTATTCATTAAGATTTTATTATTTCTTGTCTATATTCTTATGAAATTAAAAGAAACCAAAGGGAAAGAGATCGATTATTGGAGGCAAACTATGTTCTGAAAAGCTTGTCATATGGAGAATATAGGAAGGAATAGGACACAGTTCTTATCCTAAAGGAGCTTATGGTCTAAATGGTAGACAGATATACAAACAAGTAATTATATTGAAGTGTGATTAAGACAACTAAAGCAATGATATGAGACATAGCATTAGCATTGAGGAAGGAATAATTAACTTCTGCGTAGGGGGTGTTAGAGAATGCTTTCCAGAATTTACTCTGAACTGCCAGTTAATGGAGTAGGGCAAGGCATCCCAGGACGAAGGAAGGAACAGCAGCAGACACCTTGCCTACTGTGGATGATCTGGAACTCGACTATTTTTTCCAAGCTGTTTCTCATGCTCATGGGCCCAGGCACTATCAAAATGCTTATAGTTCCCCTGTACATTCCATGTGGTTTTATAACTTTCTACTTTTGTGTTGTTTCCTTCATTTCCTGCCTTTATCCTGGAGGTGATGGCATAGGGAAGATTACTGAGTAAGGGAGAAGCATAGTCAAAATTTGTTTTAGAAATATTTTTAGGAC
>NW_021905433.1:0-2705 GCF_006229205.1 Suricata suricatta | reverse complement strand
GTAGAACACAGGATTTTAAACAGAATTTTCTTGTATTTATGTTTATGAAGTGCTTTAATAAATTAACTTAAAACTTACACACATGATTTTTATGTTATCTTTTTTGTCTGTTTTGATTCCTTGGACTTATTCATTCCTCCTCACCTCTGACTGTATACTATCACTCTTTTCTCCACAATTCCTACAGTTTTATGTAACACCTGTCACTTAATGAATACTGCATTTATGGTTTTGGTAATGGATATTTTTCTGACTAACCTATTGAATTTCATATCAAACATACCTACTTTTTACTGAAGCCCTGACCAAATATCTCTGTAGAAGTCACAGGCTTCTCCATTTCAATGCGGCTGAAACAGAAGTCATGATTGTTCACGTGGTATGCACCGTGTGCTAACAAGTTCCATTTGTTCATGAGCATTCAGTGCCAGGTATTAAGTAAGCACTTCTTTTGTAGACTTTGTCCCATGGTCTCCAACTTAACTGGGTAAACCTAATTATCATTGATTTCCAATTGAAGTACCACTTCCCACAGCAAAATTTTTGCAATTTTTATCCCTGTCTTAGCCTACACACCCACTCTTGAGCTCATATTACAAGCATACTATGTTAATGTTTAGTGGGAGAATATATTTGTTGGGATTATTTTTCTTACTGTGATGGCAGTGACATCTAGCACAGTTCTACATACATTGTCAATGTCCGAAGAATATTTTCTGAATAAATTTATTTATCCCAAATTTACTAGCACACACAGACAAAACTATTTTTTTCATACTTGGACTTAAACTGATATTGTTTCGATGCTTAATATGCTTATGAACATTTCTCTATCTGACTCTAACTAGAAATCTTTCTTTCTTTTATTTTTTATTTAAAATTTTTTAAATTTATTTTTGAGAGACAGAGGGAGCAGGGGAGGGTCAGAGAGAGAGGGAGACACAGAATCGGAAGCAGGCTCCAGGCTCTGGGCTGCCAGCCCAGAGCCCAATGTGGGGCTCGAACTCACAAACCGTGAGATCATGACCTGAGCCAAAGCCAGATGCTCAACCCGCTGAGGCCCCCAGACACCCCTTCTTTTATTTTTAAAGAAGACTATTTTTATTAAGTCACATTGTGAGGTGATTTTTAGAATTGTGACAAAAGTAACAACTGCCTTTTCTTCCTTCCTTGGTTTTTCAAAAATGCAAATGTATGTTTATTGATACTGTGTTTCTATCCTCATTGTTATCCAGTAATGCAATGTTAACTCTAGAGACCATGATTTTTTTTGATGCTGAGTTTGCGTGAACACCTGCTTCACAGTAATTTTCTCAAGGATCAAGAAATAATTACTAAAGTGGAGGCTTGAATGTTTTCAATTTTTAATGCTTATAATCTCACATCAGTAAATGAAAGCAATTGCATTTGGGAGCACAGTTTATTTCTTTGTAAACAATTTTTCTTTGTTTTTTTAACAGAATCACATCACTAAGGTTATACTTATGCTTTTATTTTACAATATGAAGTCGATTGTATAGCTGACGTTATTTTACAATATGAAGTCGATTGTATAGCTGACGTTATTTCTGGGGATTTTATTCATTCTGAGAAAGGGAAAAGCCCCATCTGGAGGATTGCCATCACATACCATTAAATCCACAAGATGATGGTCACCAATCCAAGAAAGAAATGCTGACCTCGGCTCATGGTTTGGCTGAAAACTAGAACCCTTTCAGAGAATCTGGGGACAGAGTCAGCAAATATATAAGATTACATTCAGACGTAGTGGAGAATGATTGCTGCAGTCAACCTATTTCCCTCACATCCTTTCTTCTTACCTTTCAGGCTACATGTACGTCACTATGTACTCTTACTCAGTTCAACATGCTATGGACATTAATGCACAAAACATTTTTTTCTTATAAGATATTACACAGTATTGTAAGATGGAATTCAGTAAACTAACTGAGAGTGATATAGAACCAATTGATTTCAGTTTATCTTTCAATAAATATTTGAAAGGAGGCAGAGATTTCTATTGAGTGGTATTTCTGCAGCCAGATTTAGAGTGATGAAGGGAGAAATACACACACACACACACACACACACACACACACTGGGTGTTTTTATTTTACAATTTGAAGTTGGTGGTGTAGCTGATGTTATTTCTGGATATTTCTTATGTTGGGATTTTTATTTATATATATATACCAATTTACTATTGAAATATCTCATATGTATTTTTGGAGGCTTTATAAAATATGTTATACGTCACATATCTGATTTTGATACAGGCAGGTGAAATCTTTTCCTCTCAGAGAAAAATATGGCCAAATTTTCCCAAAGGGAAATATTACTAATGTTGCAAAATTTATCATACTTACTTTTCTGTCAGAAAACAATAACTTCTCCGGGCGTCTGGGTGGCTCAGTCGGTTAAGCCTCCGACTTCAGCTCAGGTCAGTTCTCATGTTCCTGGGTTCGAGCCCCGCATCAGGCTCTGTGCTGACAGCTAGCTCAGAGCCTGGAACCTGCTTCCAGTTCTGTGTCTCCTTCTCTCTCTGCCCCTCCCCCTCTCATGCTCTGTCTCTCTCTGTATCAAAAATAAATAAAACATTAAAAAAATTAAAAAAAGAAAACAATAACTTCTCTAAGTTGTTTGAATATAGTAATTCTTAAAGGCACTTAGTTGAAATGGTAGATTTGATGAAGATTTTCTTGTGA
>NW_021905432.1:0-559 GCF_006229205.1 Suricata suricatta | reverse complement strand
ACTCTTTCTCCTTATTTAAAAAATATTTTTAATGTTTATTTTTGAAAGAAAGAGAGAATGCATGTGCGCATGAGTGGTGGAGGAGCAGAGAGAGAGGGAGCTGACTCCGTGCTGTCAGCACAAAGCCCAGTGTGGGGCTTGAACCCATGAACTGAGAGATCATGATCTGAGATGAAGTTGTATGTTCAACTGACTGAGCCATCCAGGTGCCCCTCTCTCTCCTTATTTCTAAACCACTTTATAGATACACAAAGATTTGCTTAAAGTATCAATTTTATGCATGTATTTTAATTTTAATTGCATCATAAGTAAACTTGTTAAAAATTCTTGAACATTTGGCCCTTAAATCACTATAGGCTGAGTCATCTACAGTTGAAAATAAGGCAATAGAGACTGTTACTCAGAAGAAAAGTAACATATTGCATTAGAATATACTTTCAACACATGAAAACTATAATTAAAATATAATCATGTGATTAGGCATAGATTACAAAGAGCATATCATGCTTTGAGCATTTTCTCTATATGCTTAGATCTTAAATTTTGAAGTTTATCTTAA
>NW_021905431.1:0-559 GCF_006229205.1 Suricata suricatta | reverse complement strand
GGGAGGTGTTTTTATAGGATGCATATTTGACCCAGGCAACTCTAACTGGCAAGCATTACGGTTCCTTGAATGGATAGGCTAGATAAATGGCATCTCTTCCAGAAATGTATTTTAACAGTTCTGTTTCACGTGACGAGTAAGCTTCATTAAACTGAATGTGCTCTCCCTTGAGCTGACTTAAACAAAAGATTATAAAATGGATAAAAATAAGTGTTCAGCCATCAAAACTGGAACCATGGAAAGATCGCAGAGGACAGGACGGTGACCAGGATGTGGTAATCTGTAGAGGTGTGTGATCATGAATATGGAATTAGACCATTTTAACCATAGTCAATGCCAGTCAGGTGATAGGAGAGGTTTTATGGGAAATGATTCAGTAATGTGTCAATTACTGAATCTCTACATAGGATAAGAGCAATTGTAGGTACTAATTTGTCTACGAATGTATTCAAGAAGTTGGGGGCACTTCTCTAATGACCCAGACTAGTGGGGACAAGGCCACAGTTAAGGCTCTGCATATAAAATCCATTAGTTGGTTAACAGTTGTTTATTTTCTGGG
>NW_021905430.1:0-559 GCF_006229205.1 Suricata suricatta | reverse complement strand
TCAGCAGGGAGGAGAGCCTGGGGAGCAGACAAGGAGAGCAGGATGAAGACTGATCTGCCCTCATGGCATCTTTGCAAAACACCCCCTCTCCTAACAGATTATCATGGAGGTTGAGTGAATAGGTGCCTGGTCCCTTCCTACTTCAGCACTCCAGGTGCAGAGACTCCCACGTAAGAAGGTACCTACTCTCTGAACACCTCACAGGCCATCTGGCTTTTTATCTTCCATCTGTCATGTTTATTTGTCCTCTACGAGGAAACAAAAGTCTCTGGCTGAAAAGACATGTGTGTCCTGTTTTAAGAAGAGATTTTTCTCAAAGATACAACTGTGAATTAAGGATGAGCAGAGCATTCTGAACTCTGCTCAGAATTCCCTGCAGGGGCATATGGTGGAGTTGCCCATGGGCCTGGCTCCTGGAGGAAGGCTGCATTCTGCTGTAAATGAGGACCTAGCTCTTGAAATGACTTGAGACTCCCATGGACCAAGAACTATGAAATGTGCACCTGAGTCAGATGGATTATTTCTCATGGGAAAGTTTATTTTTTGGTTGTTTTTTTTT
>NW_021905429.1:0-559 GCF_006229205.1 Suricata suricatta | reverse complement strand
AGCCCCTGCTCATTCAACGGCTAAGCAGAGGATTCAAACATGCTACCCCACCTCTCTTCCTGCTGTCGGGGTCCCAGTGTTTGGCTTCATGCCACGACCTCTTCCCATTGGTGTGTAACTGAGGACTGCACACTGCGACCCAGACCCTAACTAACTGGCTTCATTAGACCGCAGCCTGGCTCTCCCTCAGTTGGCTTTCCACTGCATGTCCCTCTGCACCCAGAGCCTTCATTAACTGCGGCTCCTGCCCGGGAGCCCACGGTTCCCTGTACCCTGATCCCAGACCCACTGGCAGAGGCTGACATGGCCCACACTTTGTCCTGGTGGAACTCCAGGCTCCTACATTGCTCCTTGCATTTGCACATCTGCTAAATTCGGGGTCTCATATCACCAGTCCCCTCACCCCACCCCTGGATACACATGTCCCTCCTGACTGTGCGCTCCGTCTTGCTTGATTTGGCTCCTGTGTCCCACTCAGAGCCTTTATCTACTTTGACTTCCCACCGAACCCCGGTCTCCTCTTGACCTGCCTTTTGCCACCCCAAGTCGCAGAAATCAC
>NW_021905428.1:0-559 GCF_006229205.1 Suricata suricatta | reverse complement strand
GTCTGGCTTCCCTCCTCCACCACTTCCAGGAAGGCGGTTTGGTGATCAGTCCCCAGGTGGTCCAGGCCACAAGAGCCCCAGCTGAGGAGAGGCGTGTCCCAGCCTTAGACCTAAGGCCCTCAGCGCGCCCACTTTACAGCGGAGCACACTGAGGCCCAGGACAATGGGAGAGTGCACCAAGATCACGCCGATGCTAAGTAACAGGTGAAACGGAGTTCGAGCTGGGGTCTGTGGGAAGCCCACCGGAAGCAGGAAGAATGCAGGGCACAGATAGAGACTATAAAGTGCCATGTTTTATGAAAATAAAACATGATTTTAAAAATTCAGGCTTGGGAAGTGTCAACATTTTGGAAGGCCTTCCAAACTTTCTCCCTCTGTGGCTTCATGGGGCTTGTCGAAGAGTGAGTGAGGGGACCCTAGAGTCTGGTTCCCTCCCTCCTTTCTTCCCCCCTCCCCCCCAACCCCCTCCCCAGTCTGTGAAGTGGATGCTGAGCAATCATTTTGCTGATGACTTTGAACTTGGCCTCTGGGAGGGGGGTGGGCAGCTAGTGTGGGAAAA
>NW_021905427.1:0-559 GCF_006229205.1 Suricata suricatta | reverse complement strand
AAAATGGTGGTCTCCAGGAAGTTAATATAGGAATGGGATAAAGGAAACCGAGACAGGAGTGAGACGTCTGAGTAAGCTTTGAATTTAGTTTTGTTTTCTGAAACCCAGAAATGTTTTGTATATTCTTAAATGCAGCTAAAATGCAGAGGATTGACAGTAGCTGCTTCCCTCTGAGACCCTGGCCTGCTGCTGTGGAAGGTCACCCCCAGGAGTGCCCCATAAAAGTAGCCCGTGTCCCCTCGAACTGCCGCTCGTTCGCTCCTGCTAGCTGGCGTGGCTAATCGCACTCCCCTACCCCACCAGGCCCCATCCTGCAGGAAAACGGGCAAACGTGACTCAGCAAGAGGAACCTGACATTCTTGGCTCCCTCTCCGTGGCTTAGCTAAGAGCTGATCGATAAGTAGGGCTTTATAAACAAACCTCGGGGTTTCACTCGGGGCCAGACTGCAGGTTGTTCCCTGCCTGGCCCGGCCGTAATAAACACCCCTTCTGGTTGCAGCGTCTTGTAGAGTTCCCTTTATTTCACACTATAGTAACGGCCTCCCTAGAAAAGAGACCC
>NW_021905426.1:0-559 GCF_006229205.1 Suricata suricatta | reverse complement strand
CTCGCTCTCTCGCTGTCTCTCTCTCTTCCCTTTCCCCCCACTATCTGTGCTCTCTTTCTCTCTCAAAATGAATCAACATTTTTTTAAAGATAAAATAATATATTTGGGTGAAGATATCTGTTTTATCCCCTAAAATAATAATAATAAACTTGTGATATCTGTTGATCACAAGTTACCTTTTCTACAATTCATCTACCCTAGTCTTGACCTGGGAAGAAAAGGGAATTGTTGAGTGCTGCATAGTGCCTTTAGCTCTATTGTTTTAGTATTATTAATATAATCAAGTCATTAAAGAAACGCAAATTTGCACTGCTTAGCTTTCGCACTTTCCTGTTTAAAGTGGATACTCTGAGAAAACTAAACATCCATCCAATTAACAGGTAATACTGGAGAAGTGAGCAGCACCTCCTCAGCGGCCACGCACCATGTTTCTGACAAAGACCATGATCCAAGGGCTGACTACCAAAACGCCATTTCAAATCTTTGGGAATATGCATTTGTCTTAACTGTAGTTTTTTTATTGGTCTTATTCTTCATTTCTTATGTGGACACAGAAAAA
>NW_021905425.1:0-559 GCF_006229205.1 Suricata suricatta | reverse complement strand
AAAATAAAAAGTCCCAAGAATATTGTAGACAATACTGGATTAAATATATTTTTATATTTAAAATGTGCATAAGAGAACCCTTAGCTGATTTGAGAGAGAATTTCATAAAGGAATATATTCACAGTTATGGCTGCATTTATGGAAAAATACCAGAAAATATTAAGTATCCCGAGACTAGCGTTAGAAGGAGTCTGTGACCAATCTTGGGTCTGAAAGGGTAAAAAAAATAATATGTTGCTAGTAGTAGAGCCAGCTAAGAGCTAGACCCATGAAAGAGACAGCAGCAGGTCAGACTCCTATGGAACGTTCTGACAGCCAATGTGTTTGGCAAGCAGGACAGAGAAGGTGAGTGGAAGGATTTGCAGAAATGGCAAATGAGACTGGCCAGCGCTCTATTCACCAAAAGCAACCAAACCAAACAAAATATTATTTATTATACATCAGTATAATAAATAATATGATTTTTTTTTACCAATGAGATGCTTTTATTTTTATTAAGAGAAACAAATATAAGGCAATTTGGTCCCATAGAGAAATTTGAATAAATCAGTATTTTAAA
>NW_021905424.1:0-559 GCF_006229205.1 Suricata suricatta | reverse complement strand
GTGATTTCTGCGACTTGGGGTGGCAAAAGGCAGGTCAAGAGGAGACCGGGGTTCGGTGGGAAGTCAAAGTAGATAAAGGCTCTGAGTGGGACACAGGAGCCAAATCAAGCAAGACGGAGCGCACAGTCAGGAGGGACATGTGTATCCGGGGGTGGGGTGAGGGGACTGGTGATATGAGATCCCGAATTTAGCAGATGTGCAAATGCAAGGAGCAATGTAGGAGCCTGGAGTTCCACCAGGACAAAGTGTGGGCCATGTCAGCCTCTGCCAGTGGGTCTGGGATCAGGGTACAGGGAACCGTGGGCTCCCGGGCAGGAGCCGCAGTTAATGAAGGCTCTGGGTGCAGAGGGACATGCAGTGGAAAGCCAACTGAGGGAGAGCCAGGCTGTGGTCTAATGAAGCCAGTTAGTTAGGGTCTGGGTCGCAGTGTGCAGTCCTCAGTTACACACCAATGGGAAGAGGTCGTGGCATGAAGCCAAACACTGGGACCCCGACAGCAGGAAGAGAGGTGGGGTAGCATGTTTGAATCCTCTGCTTAGCCGTTGAATGAGCAGGGGCT
>NW_021905423.1:0-559 GCF_006229205.1 Suricata suricatta | reverse complement strand
TCAGCAGGGAGGAGAGCCTGGGGAGCAGACAAGGAGAGCAGGATGAAGACTGATCTGCCCTCATGGCATCTTTGCAAAACACCCCCTCTCCTAACAGATTATCATGGAGGTTGAGTGAATAGGTGCCTGGTCCCTTCCTACTTCAGCACTCCAGGTGCAGAGACTCCCATGTAAGAAGGTACCTACTCTCTGAACACCTCACAGGCCATCTGGCTTTTTATCTTCCATCTGTCATGTTTATTTGTCCTCTACGAGGAAACAAAAGTCTCTGGCTGAAAAGACATGTGTGTCCTGTTTTAAGAAGAGATTTTTCTCAAAGATACAACTGTGAATTAAGGATGAGCAGAGCATTCTGAACTCTGCTCAGAATCCCCTGCAGGGGCATATGGTGGAGTTGCCCATGGGCCTGGCTCCTGGAGGAAGGCTGCATTCTGCTGTAAATGAGGACCTAGCTCTTGAAATGACTTGAGACTCCCATGGACCAAGAACTATGAAATGTGCACCTGAGTCAGATGGATTATTTCTCATGGGAAAGTTTATTTTTTGGTTGTTTTTTTTT
>NW_021905422.1:0-1316 GCF_006229205.1 Suricata suricatta | reverse complement strand
TTTATTTAAAATGAGTCATTTGTATTATAATCACTTTTTAACAGATGGATGAATTGCATATATCTATGATCCAGTGGATGGTAAGCTTGCTGATTTTAATGGTGCCTGACTTTATTGACCAAGACACTCTCCCAAAGTTGGAGGAGGAAGGTGCTGAGCAACGTGATATAGGAGTTGCAAAGTTAGAGCTGGACGCAATCACACTGGCCAGAAAGCTGTCGCAATACTCCAACTATTTGAATAGGTGAGACTCCCTGGTTGTTTTATTATTGTCCTTTTGAAGATTAAATGTGACATAAAGCAGAGGAGACGAGGGCAGTGAGGTAGCAGCAATAAGGGATTGTTTTCAAACCTGGAAAGAAATATTAGTTCCGTTTTTAAACTAGCTTCGGCACTGCCCAGTTGAAATATGTGATTTGAGTGCTTTCCCATTGGTTTTAGAATTCTTTTGGACACAGAGTTGCCGTAGGCAGGCTGGGAGGTGTGTACTTCTGTGGGAATGAGAATTCGTAGAAAGAAAAGCAAATCAAACCAAAAAGGCCCACTTGTTTGCATTAATAAGATACATCTTGCCTATTTGCACATACTCAGGGGCAGGAGCATTTTTGAAGAAGCTTGTAATTCCCTATGTAATTCCATGCAAAACTGAATGTACACTTACATTTCACTAAATATGTTTAGTTTCACTAAACACCAACTGAAGCGTCTCTTAAAAGAGAAAAAGAAAAAGAAAACCCAGATGAAAAAAACCCCTATATTCGAAAAGCTAGAGGATTCCTACCAAATCCAGATGAGGTCTGAAAAATTATAATTTATTAACTGGGAAGCATATGTCAGTACAGTTTTCTCAAATTCAGGAAGTAGCTTTTATATTCATTCATTGTTACCCCTGGTCATAAGTGAGAGGAATGAAGGGGAGGAAGAAGACAAGGGTGAGAAACTTGACAGATTATTCTCCTTGGTGAGTTAATAGTTTAATTATTAACTGGTGAAATTCAATTGAATTTGGGTTTAAAACATTTAGAAGAGGAACCAATAATAAATAGGTCATGTTATGTGTGTGTGTGTGTGTGTGTGTGTGTGTGTGTGTGTGCGCACTTTTATTTATCATATTTTGTTTCTTTCCAGTTGTTGCAGAGGGATAGTAAGAGCTATGGCCCTGAGTAAAGCGGGTCGCCTAGAAAAAAATCCTGCTAAAGATCTTAATGAGCTGAATGAGATGAAGGTAACGCTATGTTCCCCTTTGTTTTGTTTGTTTTTAGCAGACTTCTTAGGTGATTTGTATTACAACAAACTACACATATTTAAAGTGTACA
>NW_021905421.1:0-559 GCF_006229205.1 Suricata suricatta | reverse complement strand
CTCAATTACAATGAGAATTTTTTAAGCCCTGGTGCCTTTGACCTCTATGTGTTACCAGTCGTTAGTGACCTGTTGCTGCAGGATGTTTCTTGGATGTTAACATTACACCTTTCTACCATGAATGAATGAATGAATGAGTGAATATGTTTTTTTTTACACGGCCTTGAGATAAAATAGTCATATGTGTTATTACTTATTTGATGTCTCTCTCCCCAACTAGACTTCAAGCTCTGAAAAGATGGACTCGCTTTTTCAATTGTCTCTCCAGTTTCTAGCAAAGCATTTGGTACATGGTAGATATTCAGAAATATCTGTTTAATAAATGAATAACAGGCAGGAAAGTAACAATTTGCCTAGAAAATAAAGAAGAAAAAGATATGAAGACCAATAGATTATTTAGGGCCAAATCATAGAAATCCCTGAGAAGCAAACTGAGGAATTTGTGCTTTATTTGGTTGTTAATAAGGACTTATTGAAGTTTTTCAGAAGTGCAGTGACATAACTGGGTCTGTGCTTTAGAAAGTATATCTAAAAGCAATACTTACAGTAGATTACAAAA
>NW_021905420.1:0-559 GCF_006229205.1 Suricata suricatta | reverse complement strand
GTGGACTCGGGAGATGACAGGGTTGGAAGGGTCCCGGAACAGCACTGGCGTCTCTCCGTCTGAGCCCCGTGGAACTCTAGGGCTGAATGGGAACATGCTCCAGTGTTTGAGATGTGACCAGAATTTCTTTCTACCTTCATGTTTTAGTTTCTGTAATAATCCGAGAATATCCAGGACCATCTGAATGACCACTGTGTCATGGCTTCTGCGCGCAATGTTAGTGACAAGGCTGTCACTTGGCGTTCCAACATCACAGATGCCAGGTTTTTAAGGAACTAGAGAAAAAAGAACACTCAAACTAAATGCTTTTGCCCCAACTCAAGCAATTAATGTCACATTTGTACACAATGATGCAACACTGAAGTGCTTGCTTCAGTAGAATAAATTAGTGGAAGGCCCGCGTCACCCCAGCGCCTGAGGCAGTAGAGAGTCTGCGCCCTCGTGGCCGGTTCGGGTCACGCTGAGAGCGAGCTCTGGGGGCGTCGGCAAAACCATCCATCCCAGCAAATCCCTGTCGCTTAGAACGTCTTTGGCTTTTCTGTGTTTATCAGTGTTAAAC
>NW_021905419.1:0-559 GCF_006229205.1 Suricata suricatta | reverse complement strand
AGTTGGTGTTTTGATTTTTTACTTTGCTTTTCTGTTTGGAGTGTCATTGTAACTACTGTATTATAAATAATGGAAAATAATTGCATACGTTAAAAAATATGAAACTTTATAAAGTAAAAAAAATAAAATAAAATAAAATTTCAAAAAAAAAGACTCTATTTTTGTCACATGTTTACTGTTATTTCATTCAAGACAACAGAAACTTGACTTCTCTATGACAATCTTTGCTAAAATCTCAGAAGCCTTAAATCCTTTTGCCAGGATGACTTGAGATGCATGCTGCAAAAGTTAGTATCAGTAAGAGAAAATTTAAAAACCAAACTATTTAAAAATGTGTTTGTATATACACATACCTACAGGCACACACACACACATATTTGTGCATATATGTATATTTTAAGGGCTGTGTTTCTTTGACTAATACTTCTAGTCTGTCAATACCTGTTAAGATCAGTTATTTTCTTATCCCTCTAGTTTCCTAAAATTCTATCTAATCATTGGTCATAAGGTAAAGAGATCAGAGGTTGCTTTTTGCATTTCATTTGATCTGTACTCCTGC
>NW_021905418.1:0-559 GCF_006229205.1 Suricata suricatta | reverse complement strand
TAGAAAAATCACTGAAAACCCAGAGAAATATTAAACTTTCTTTACCTATAACTGAACATTCTAGCTTATCTCATTTATTCAAGGTGAACTGTCTCAATCAGAAATCTAATTTATTAAACCTAGCATGTTGCTATACATCAACTTAATTTAGGCCAATCTGAGGTCAGATTATATTACCCAAGGACTAAGGGTAACAGGTGTATCTGTATGTATGTGTGTGCACACGTATGTGTGTATGTGTTTGTACATGTGTATAACGTACTGTTCATTTCCTTAGCTTATAATCTGTGTTTCAGTTTCTTTACTTATAGGAAATTGTTATAACAAAAGTTGTCAGTTACCACTTTTTAAATTTATTAATTATGTTTGTTTATTTAAAATTTTTAAAAATGTTTTTTACTTATTTTTGAGAGACAGAGCATGAACAGGGGAGGGCCGGAAAGAGAGGGAGGCACAGAATCTGAAGCAGACTCCAGGCTCTGAGGTGTCAGCACAGAGCCCAATGTGGGGCTTGAACTCACAAACTGCAAGATCATGACCTGAGATGAAGCTGGATGCT
>NW_021905417.1:0-559 GCF_006229205.1 Suricata suricatta | reverse complement strand
TCACGTTTTCTCCTTCTCCCTCTTTCCACCTTTCTCTTTCGTCATTGCCCTCCCTGATGGCGGATCATCCCCAGGTCTTAACCAGTAAGCCTCCCCATTGTGTCCATCTCCAACCCAAGAGGGCTAACTTTCCCCATCTAAGGTCATCTGGAAGAGCTTTCTCTTTGTCTTACCTGCTCCCAGCCCACAGAGACATAGCTCCTCTCTGTCCTTCTGCATCTATACAGCTGAGCCGGCCATTGAGCAAGAGATTAAATACCAAGCTGCATTGCTCTGGGTGAAGTCTTTTGTTCAAGATGGTAAGACATGGGGGCGTGGAAATAGGTGTGAGGACCACTGTAACGGGGTCTTGTGGTGGTAGTGGTGGGGAGATGGACTCCACCCTGAATACAGCACAGGCAAGTAGGAGATCAGAGCCCAGGGCTAGGGTGGGGGTGGAGGACGGGAGAGCACGAAGAGGAAACATCAGGGGTAAAGGTGGTTCTGGCTAAACCCGCCTAATGGGATTCTTGCTGAAAGCAGGCCAGGGAGGTCAGGCGTCACCTGGGGGCGAGGGGGC
>NW_021905416.1:0-559 GCF_006229205.1 Suricata suricatta | reverse complement strand
CATTGACCTACAGCATCGAATAGTCCAAAGGGACAACACAATGATTTGACATTTGTACATATTGCAAAATATAAGTCAAGTTAATACATATCATCTCACATAGTTACAATTTTTCTTCTTGTATGAAAACTTCTAAGGTGGACTCTGTTGGCGACTTTAATATATAATACAGCATTATTAATGACTGTGCTGTACCTTATATCCCAGGACTTACTACTCTTATGACTGCAAGTTCATACCCAAGACCCCCTTCACCTGTTTTACCCGCCTCCAACCCCTTGTCTTCAGTAACCAACAGATCTGTTCTCTGTATCTGTGAGTTTCGATTATTTAGTTTCCATATATAAAGGAGTTCTTGTAGTATTTGTTTTGTCTGACTTATTTCACTTCACATCATGCCCTCCATGCTCATCAATGTTGTCACTCATGGTGACAATGTCCTTCTTTCTTATGGCTGAATATTTCATTACATATATCATATAATAATTACATAAGTATTATAAGTATTATACAATAAATGATTATTGTATAATAATTCCATTATACACACACACACACA
>NW_021905415.1:0-559 GCF_006229205.1 Suricata suricatta | reverse complement strand
CAAGCTTGATCACTTCAAATATCACTAAAGACAACAAGAGCCCTGTACTTTGACAGAGATAAAAGCAGTTTTAATGGTATATTGGGCCACTTCCCTTAAATAGTCTAGAATTGATTTATTGCATGTTTTTTATCTAAACCTTTTATGAACCTATTATATTTTCAGCCCGTGTTACTTCCATAAGCACTCTATCTAATAAATAAAGTAGTTTGGCACTTCCCATTATTTGCCCTAAATTTATCTCTCTTAAACTTCGAAGGATGCCCTTAGACCTTGTATAATTGAAGTTTGTGGATAGCTTGGCTTTCACACTATCAACCTTCTTCATGATTTAATAGATGTCAGAGTATCCAGATTGAAGATTCTAATCTTTAAGGTCTTCCTATACAAAGCTGCTCCATTTCCTTAACAACACTTTAGTTGTCTTTCTATGAGCATTTTCTAGCTTTACTATATTTCTTTGAGATAATGCAGTCAGTATTGTGTGAGAACCTTCAGGCAAGTGGATCACAGAAATTCATAATACAAAGAGTGAGTATCTCAGAATATGAGTTCCCAT
>NW_021905414.1:0-559 GCF_006229205.1 Suricata suricatta | reverse complement strand
CCCAGAAAATAAACAACTGTTAACCAACTAATGGATTTTATATGCAGAGCCTTAACTGTGGCCTTGTCCCCACTAGTCTGGGTCATTAGAGAAGTGCCCCCAACTTCTTGAATACATTTGTAGACAAATTAGTACCTACAATTGCTCTTATCCTATGTAGAGATTCAGTAATTGACACATTACTGAATCATTTCCCATAAAACCTCTCCTATCACCTGACTGGCATTGACTATGGTTAAAATGGTCTAATTCCATATTCATGATCACACACCTCTACAGATTACCACATCCTGGTCACCGTCCTGTCCTCTGCGATCTTTCCATGGTTCCAGTTTTGATGGCTGAACACTTATTTTTATCCATTTTATAATCTTTTGTTTAAGTCAGCTCAAGGGAGAGCACATTCAATTTAATGAAGCTTACTCGTCACGTGAAACAGAACTGTTAAAATACATTTCTGGAAGAGATGCCATTTATCTAGCCTATCCATTCAAGGAACCGTAATGCTTGCCAGTTAGAGTTGCCTGGGTCAAATATGCATCCTATAAAAACACCTCCC
>NW_021905413.1:0-559 GCF_006229205.1 Suricata suricatta | reverse complement strand
TTTTTTAATGTTTTATTTATTTTTGAGACAGAGAGAGACAGAGCATGAACGGGCAGGGGCAGAGAGAGGGAGACACAGAATCAGAAACAGGCTCCAGTCTCTGAGCTGTCAGCACAGAGCCTGACTCAGGGCTTGAACCCATGAACGTGAGATCATGACCTGGGCCGAAGTCGGAGGTTTAACTGACTGAGCCACCCAGGCGCCCCAAAATGTATCTCTTTGAAAATCCTCTACTTTGATTAAATAAGTTGGTGAATTGCTTACAAATTCTTGGATATCTTACTCCATTTGCTATGGAGAAATTTCCCCCTATACCTTCATTTACTCTGTTCTTTGTAGGAGTGCTTTATTGTGAAATCTACACTCCTTATTAAGTTGCTGGGTTGGGAGGGCATATTTTAGTGTGGACAAATTGCACAGCTAAGATTTTTTGTTATCTAGTAACTTACAAAGAGTATTAAGGGGAACCTAGCAAGTTACAGAACCATTTTGCATTTTATCTTTTTTTTTAAATTTCCTGGTCTCATGGTTTAATATATAGTAGTGGATAGCAAATGGT
>NW_021905412.1:0-559 GCF_006229205.1 Suricata suricatta | reverse complement strand
ACCTCCACACTGTTTTCCAGAGCAGCTGCACCAGTTTACATTCCCACCAACAGTGTAGGAGAGTGCCCATCTCTCCACACCCTCACCAGCATCTATAGTCTCTTGATTTGTTCATTTTAGCCACCATCAGAGACTCTTAAATAGAGAAGAACTGAAGTTGCTGGAAGGGAGGTGAGTGGAGGGACGGGCTAAATGGGTGATGGGCATTAAGGAGGGCGCTTGTTGGGATGAGCACTGGGTGTGATATGTTAGTGATGAATCACTAAACCCTACTCCAGAAATCATTAGTACACTATATGTTAACTGTCGTGTCCCGGGGACACAACAGTTAACTAGGTTGGATTTAAATAATTTTTTTTAAAAAAATTGGAGATGAACACTCAAATCTTCAGTCAAAGTTCTTGGGGTCACAAGGTCAAAATACAGACAGCCTACAGATCCCAGCCGTGAGGGTTTTACTGCAAGAGTCCTTAGGCTTCCAGTGCAGGAGGCAAGGGTGAGAACAAAGTACATAAGGAGAGCACATGATCCCCTCACCTGCTCCAAGAACTTTGGACTG
>NW_021905411.1:0-1316 GCF_006229205.1 Suricata suricatta | reverse complement strand
AAGGGTAGAGAGAGAAGGAGGCACAGAATCTGAAGCAGGTTCCAGGTTCTGAGCTGTTAACACAGAGCCCAACATAGGGCTCGAACTCGTGAACTGTGAGATCATGACCTGAGCCAAAGTCAGACACTTAACTGACTGAGCCATACAGGTGCCCCTGGTTAACACATATTTTATGTTTTATGTATTATATACTGTATCCTTATAATTAACTAAAGAAAATATTATTAAAATTAATAAGAGAAAATACACTTGAGGTACTGTACTGTATATATTGAAAACAATTTACATATAAGTCGACCCAAGCAGTTAGAACCTGTGTTGTTCAATGGTCAATTGTACTAAAAGTACTGACACTTTTAGAAAAATAGAACCATACTACATGCACTCTTTTTAAAATATTTATTTTTAATTTCAATATAAATAACATTATTTTAGATTAAGGTGTACAATATAGTGATTCAATAAATCTATATATTACTCAATGCTCTATATGTGCTGTTTTTTTTTGAAATTCATTTATTTATTTTGAGATAGAGAGAAAGAGAGAGAGCGCATGAGCAGGGGAGGGACAAAGAGGGAGATAGACAATCCTAAGCAGACTCCACACTGTCATCACAGAGCCCAACATGGGGCTCAAACCCACAAACTGTGAGATCATGACCTGAGCCAAAGCCAAGAGTTTGATGCTTAACTGACTGAATCACCCAGGTGTCACTATATCTGCTTTTTTAAAATTACAGGGCAATGCATTTATTTTTATGAAAATGAAAATTAAAAGAAAATAAATTGAAGGGAAACATGGAAGAGCAGAGCTTTGGAAAAATGCTTTTTTAAACATTTAAAGGATATAATTAATTAAAAATTAGAGTTTCAGGGCACCAGCGTGGCTCACTCAATGGAGCATGTGACTCTTGATATCGGAGTTGCAAGTTCAAGCCACACATTGGGTGTAGAGATTACTTAAAAATAAAAATCTAAAAAAATTTAGATTTTCAAAAACATAAGAATTTGGAATCTTTCTGGTGTTAATATATGTTCATGTTTCAAATCTATGTGATACATTTTGACTTTTTTGGGAAATTTGAGAAAATGAGTCCTCAACCACTAATTTCAACTTTGCTTTCACCATCCTGAGCTTTTTAGTCCCTTGTAATACTTTTGTTATTGTCAAGTTTTATGACATTTACATACTCTTCTCCAACTCTAAACTTAAACTAGTATCAATTCTTAGCTTCAACTCGATTTAGTTTTTATCACCAAGCTTACTGTCTGTGCCATTCCTGTTTTCTTTATTTTAAATCACAGTGTTGGGAGCT
>NW_021905410.1:0-559 GCF_006229205.1 Suricata suricatta | reverse complement strand
CTTTCCCACCGTCCTCCTCCTGCTTCTGCAGAAGCTGTTCTACTCGGGCACCGAGCGACGGGAAAGCCTCTATTACCCAGGCAAGAAAGTCATAGTGCTGGGTGGGGGGTGGGGTGGGGGGGCGCGCTGAAGGACTGAGTGTGGTGCTTGGCCTGTGGCCGGTGGTGAGGATGACAGTGACCAGGACCAAGGGGCACAGGGTGGTCCGGCCAGCTGGTGCCTCAGAGGAAGAGGTTAGGGAAGGCTGGAGCTACAGGGCAGGCTTCCCAGAGGAAGTGGCCACCAGGATTTGGACGGAGTGGGGCGCAGGAGAACTAGTGAAAGGGTGTGGGCTGAGGCCAGGAGGCAGGGACATCAGTGGGACCGGGGTGGCACCTGCAGGGTGGGCTGCTGCCTGGAGGTGGCAGTGAGCGCGCCCAGAGGACGCCGTGGGGCTCAGCTGAGCGTGTGCCGGGTGCTCAGGGCAGCTCCTTGTGCTGGAGCAGGGGTCCTGCTGCGGCAAAGGTCCAGGGCTCCTCTGGCCGGCAGGGGTCCCCACTGTCCTGCTCTATGGAGCTCC
>NW_021905409.1:0-559 GCF_006229205.1 Suricata suricatta | reverse complement strand
GGGATTGCTGGATCATATGGTAGTTCTTTTTTAAGTTTTTCGAGGAACCTCCATACTGTTCCACAGTAGCTCTACCAATTTACATTCCACCAACAGTGCACAAGATTCTCCTTTCTCTACAACTTTACCAACACTTTATCTCCTTTTTGATGATAGCCGTTCTAATAGATGTAAGGTAATATCTCACTGTGGTTTTGATTTACATTTTCGTAATGAAAAAGATTGAGCACTTCTTCAAGTGCCTATCAGCCATTTGTATGAGTTGTATGTGTTCTCTGAAAAAATGTCTACTTGGGTCTTCTGCCAACTTTTTAGTCATTTTGGGGGCACGTAGTTATATTTATTCTTTATATATTTTGGATATTAACCCCTTATCAGGTTTGCAAATATTTCCTCCCATTCTGTAGACTACCTTTCCATTTTGCTGATCGTTTCTTCCGCTGTGTAGGAGATTTTTTAGTTTGATACAGTTCCACTTACTTTTACTTTTGAGGCTTATGCTTTTGGTGCCAGACACTAAACAAATCATCGTCAAGACCAATGTAAAGGAGATTTGCAC
>NW_021905408.1:0-559 GCF_006229205.1 Suricata suricatta | reverse complement strand
TTCTTTGCAGCTGTTTTCTTCAAGAAGTAGAGTCTTTTTCATGCTTGCATCAGGGCCAGCCCTTTGACATCATTGATTAGTATAATGTGGTAGAGAAAATGAGTAAGTTAGTAGTCTGAACTTCAAGAAGTCACTCAGCTCTATTTTTACACTGAAAATATTATACAAGAAAGCTAGTCCATCCTCTGGATGATGAAAGAGTATGTTTGGAAGAAGGAGAGAGTATCCAGAATCAGCAGTTAGAAACGTTTGAGTAAGGCCATCTTTGACCATTTCAGCTCAGCTGACCATACAGAAGATACATAATCTCATGAATGAGCCAGTGTGAAAGCAGCAAAGAACTGCCTTGCCTACCACAGAATTATAAAAAATAATATTAAAGTGTTGTTTTAATCCAATAGGCATTATGATATTTTGCGATACAACAGTAGATAAATGATTAACTATTCAGTTCTTATAATCTTTCTAATTAATCTATGGGGTGGACAGAATCTTCATCTTTTTAGTGGCTTTCCTGAAAGCGTTATTCACCTCTTTATTCCTTAGACTGTAGACAATA
>NW_021905407.1:0-559 GCF_006229205.1 Suricata suricatta | reverse complement strand
CGTGTCCAAGCTTCCACTTAATACTCCAGACAAAAGCACATGTGCATTTAAAATCAAACTAGCTTACCTCCGGAGGTTCTAACAGGTGACTCTCACAGATTATTGGCGCCATGTTCAGGGCGGGAGAAAAGACAAGAGTGTCTCTCTCCGCCGCTACTAACACCTAGATGTCCCTCGGATTGCCTTTTGCTCTTAGCCCCTGAGGCTGGGAGAAGACAATGAGGCATATCACACCCAAGTAGGTGCAGAAACAAAGAGTGGGAGGGGAAGCCAGAGATGTTACTGAAGAGCTCCAATACTTTTGGTTTCTCGGGCGGCAGTAATTTTCTTGGCCGCTAAGATCCTAGGAGAAAGAAAAGGTTTTAACCAGGGTGGGGAGGTCGAAGGTCCCATCTTCTGGCTATCCAGCGCTAAAGGTTGGCCATTTGTTCCTGGAAAACAAGATCTTTCCTTTCCTGATATCCACTGATAGATTGTGAGCTCGAATCCCAACTTCCTTGAAGTGAATTAGAACTAGGTCTAGGGGGTTCAGAGTAGATTGTCCCAAGTCCTCGTCAGT
>NW_021905406.1:0-559 GCF_006229205.1 Suricata suricatta | reverse complement strand
TTCAGGGGTCGGAGAATGTTCTGGAACCAGATAAGCGTGGTGCTAGCACACCATGCTGAATGCGCTGCCTTCACCTGACTTGTTCGCTTCCAAATGGTTACGTTTATATCACGTGAATGTGCCCCCAGTATCAAAAATGCATGTGAGACATTAAAATGAGCAAACAATTTAAAAATTTTTTACGTTTCTTAAAATTTAAGAAGCAAATTCAGGGCGTCTGCAAAGTCCCTTGTCACCCACCAGGCTTACGTCACTGAGCATCATGTCGCAAGATCCACCCGTGTTGTAGCAGGTACAGAATTTTCTTCCTTTAAAGGTTGAGTCATGTTCTACTGTGTGCATGGACGACATACTGTTTATCCATCCATCCGTCCATCCGTCCACCCAACCATCCATCCAAACATTTATTTATGATCCACCCACCACCCATCCATTTATCCATCCATTTACTTGTCTGTCAGTCTGTCCATCCCTCCATCCATCCACCCATCCATTCATCATGTATCCACCCACCCATGCCTTTATCCATTCATCCACTCATTGGTCCATTCACTCATCC
>NW_021905405.1:0-559 GCF_006229205.1 Suricata suricatta | reverse complement strand
TGGTACTGTGAGCTTGAGAAATTTAGATTTATCATTATAGACTTCCATTACTTTGTTTTAATATGCAGCAAAAATATTCTGAGCATGACATATGAAAGAGCAAAATTAAAATGTTCCCTATTCTTAATTTTCTTGCTGGTTCTTTTTGTGTTTCCTGTACAATTATGTAAAAATCCAATTACTTAAGTCAATATCATAATAGTTCAAAATCTCTAATTTAGTAGTTATGGGAATGTGGTAGCCAAATAGGTTTATTGAGAATGCATTGTCTCTTATACAAGAAAGCCTGCTCTTCACTTACGTGTTCTGCATGAATACTCCTGTCTTTGTGCAGAGATGAAAACCTAGGTGGGACTTTAACTGCATGCAATTTTATCTACCTTTTTAGACTATTTCTTTTTGATTATCATTCCTCCATTTGTGCTTTACTCACTTAGATAAATAATCGTAATTTTTTAAATGTTTATTTATTTTTGATAGAGAAACAGAGTGTGAGCAGCGGAGGGTCAAAGAGAGAAGGAGAAGCAGAATCCGAAGCAGACTCCAGGCTCTGAGCTGT
>NW_021905404.1:0-559 GCF_006229205.1 Suricata suricatta | reverse complement strand
AAGTCTAAAATAAATATTACAAGGCATAGTACATAATAAATTCCTGACTAGAGAATAGACAAATCTCTTCTGAAAAAGAATTGCAAGTAATTTATGTTGATACTTCTTCCTCAATGAAGTGAAACACAACTGCTCCTCCTTAGGAGTGGACTTCACATAGTGACTTCTTTTCAGACAGATAGGTAAACATGTAGATTTATAGACATAGACCTCTCTGTGTGTATGTGTATGTATGCATATACATATCTAGGGGAAGGGGGAGTATAACTTTGCATTTGAGAAACTTTCCAAACATGATTTCTGCCAAGTAATCAAGGTTAGCATCAACAGTGATAAGTCATTTTGGTATTACATGTCATTAACGTGGTATAATACAATGACACTTTATCTGTGTTCTTCTTCCCACAAATATGTAACTTCATTCCAATGAGAAGGAAAAATTCAGATAAATGCAGATTAATTCAAAATACCAGTGCTCCTCTAAAATCTCTCAAGGTCATCAAAAACAAGGAAAGTCTGACCAACTGTCAAAGCTAAGAGAAGCACCAGAAGATATAAT
>NW_021905403.1:0-559 GCF_006229205.1 Suricata suricatta | reverse complement strand
CCAATAATCTATAGATACTTAGGATTTTTCCACAAAATTTTTTTTTGGGGGGGGGACTTTTTTCTTTGTATACTCCTCTTGATGACTCTCAGGCTCTTTGCTTTTCTTAAATAATGTTCATAACAAAAACTAACAATTATTGAACACTTACTGTGTGTCTGGTCCTGTTGCAGTGGTTTTACATTGTATGAATTTACAGTTTCATCAGTGTTGGTAGCTGTTCTGGTTTCCCTCAGCAGTTGTGAGGGCCATTATTTCAGATGTTGCAAGCAGCCCTCTGCTGTGAGTAACAGGGCATTCTGTAGGGTGGATTCCCTCTCAGGGACAAGATGAGGAGATGCACTGTACGATTCAAGAAGAACCTTTTTAGCATATGTAATATTGTAAAGAAGCTCTCGTTAACCGGAGAAGCCTTGTGGCTATGAAAGCTGTGTGGCATCCCGTCCAGTTTTTTAGGCCCTATTTCTTTTTTTTTTTTTTTCCATACAATTTATTTTTTTAACATATGCAATTATTTTCCGTCATTTACAATACAGTAGTTTCAATGATACTCCAAACA
>NW_021905402.1:0-559 GCF_006229205.1 Suricata suricatta | reverse complement strand
TTTCCATCATCTGTGAAAGGATCAGGGTCAGAACCTTATATACAGCCACGGGGGTTAAGGCCCAAAACAGTAAGCGCCTTACCCAGGTTATGACAGTGCAGCCTTTCCTAGGCTCAGGAATCAGTATTTTGTTGAAACCACTGGGCCTGGTCTGAAAGAAGGACCAAGAGAAATGGACCCAAAGGACACTGTTAATCCAGGCAGCACCATGTTATGAAGAGATGCGGGACATGGACCTGTATTCCAGTTCTGGCTCAGGCTCTGGCTCCTTGAGGACTTTGGGCAGGTCACCAACCTCTCTGAGCATTGTTTTCTTTACCTAAGAAGTAAAATAGTTATGGGGCACCTGGGTGGCTCAGTCGGTTAAATCATCTGACTTCAGCTCAGGTCACAATCTTAGTGGGTTCAGGCCCTGCGTCAGGCTCTGTCCTGACTGCTCAGAGCCTGGAGCCTGCTTCGGATTCTGTCTCCCTCTCTCTGCCCGTCCTCCCCTTCTCAAAAATACATATTAAAACTTTTTTAAGTAACACTGACAGATCTACTGACAGATCTGCTGACA
>NW_021905401.1:0-559 GCF_006229205.1 Suricata suricatta | reverse complement strand
TGTGAAAGAAATATTTTGCATAGTAATAAATGTGTGATTTAATAATTAATTTCTTTTTTATACATAAAATCAGGCTTAAGTCTAAGGCCATAATATAGCCATCATTTGTTCTCCCCATGTTTGTCTTTCTGTGGAGATCCTCTTGGAGACATGTATAGTATTATACTTTTTTATACTTGCAAGTGACTATGGGAAGTATGGTGGATGCAAGCTTTGTAACCAAACAGGATCTTAATGTGTAGAAAAATCCCCATAATCAGCTAAAACAACCAGTGGTACAAAGTCAACATTATCAGAAAGAGCAGTTAAGGTAGTGATATACAAAAGAATGATTTTCACAAGAGTGAAGCAGAGTGGTCTTAGAACTTTCTCTCTTACAAACTTACATAAATAGCTGTGGTGGTCAAGAGTAGACTTTCCATTGGAGTAGTATAACTCATGACTGTTTTTTTTTTTGCATTGAAGCAAAAGAAAAAAGATAATCACTATGATATATTATATTTCAGAAGAAATTATTATTAAGTGATCCATGTTGTTCTTTAAAATAGGTCAGAATTTC
>NW_021905400.1:0-1316 GCF_006229205.1 Suricata suricatta | reverse complement strand
CCCCTAGACCCCAAGGAGCTCCAGGACGCAGAGAATCGGCAGTCAGGATGCCCTAATGGAGGAAACATGGGCCCTACGGAGCCGAGATTTCTCTCACTCATTGCCTGTCTCCTGGGCCCTCCCGTGCGCCTGGGGATGAACCAGGCAGCAGGTTCCGATGGAGGCAGCAGGGCAATCCCCTGCGTTCCCGTCTGCTCAGGAGGTTTCCCCTAGTGCCTCTGGACTGCCCGGACTCAAGAGCACAGAGAGGGACCAGAAGAGCCCCGTGCCCTCAAGGAATTCCCAGAAGTGATCACACATCAGGGTGCACTAATGGGAGCAACCTAAGCCATTGTCATTTCTTTTGTTGAGCTGGGGTCCCCTGAGATCCCCCCCACCTCCGCCAAGACCCAAGCGGGTGAGGCTGAAGCCACAGAACTACATCAGGCAAGGCTCCGGCCCCTTAAGAGGGCTGTGGCAACAGAAAATAAACTTCCAGAAAGTTTAACGAGTGTGACACTGGGCACACTGGATGGAGGAGAACAGGGCGGGAGGCGGCAAGGCACGGAGAAGAGGCTGGGCCAACAGGTATGGATCCCTAACGGAACCAAGCGCTTTGCCACGCAAATCTCTTTTCCTCCGAACAACTCGCCCTTTAGAGGGAATCTACGCCCTCCTCGGGTGGCAGTCTGCGAGGAGATTCCGTCTTGCTTCTCTCTAGGCTCTGAACCGTTTAAGAGTTTATTTTAAGAGGACCTGAGGCGGGCGTGCTGAGAGGTCTGTCGGGATTAGCTACAGAATTCCGAAAGTGGCGAAGGGAAATCGAGTGTTTCCGAACAGACCCGAAAGGGCAAGCGCCAATAGAGTTCCGAAAATGCCCGAGCGGACCTCCATGCCTTGGTCGGGAATAGCCGAGAGGTTGCGAAGAAGACCGGAAGGATCCGAAGACACTGGAGCTGGGCTTGAGTAATTTACCCATTGGCACGTTCATTCAGAAAACAAATGTTTATTGAGCGCCTATACTGTGCCAAGCGCTGGTGAGCAATCCTGAAAAGAAACCGCTGAGGAAACGGACTTGGGGCCTCTCGAACTGGACCCACTCGGAAATCCAGCCGTGGAGTCCCGAAAATACACGAAGGCTCCCCGGAACCGTGGCGCTCCGCCTCCGAGAATACGCCCTCGGGACCCCGGACGAAGAGTTCCGAGGGTCTCCGAGCGGCTGGCGACAGCCTGGCGGAAGGAGCCGAACGTTTCCGAGCTGCCTCGGAGGCGGGCGGGAGGAGGCGGGGACAGGCGAGGGCGGTGCGAGCTCACGGCGGAAGCGGAAATGCGTGTTG
>NW_021905399.1:0-559 GCF_006229205.1 Suricata suricatta | reverse complement strand
TAAATGGAGATACTACCTCTCATAAAGAACTGAACCCTAACACTGATTGCTCATTTATCAGAAAATGTAAAGTAACGTTAAGGAGACCAAAAACATCCCTTCATGATCAAAACACTCAGCAAAATAGAAGTAGATGGAGTTTACTCAAACTGATAAAAGACACCTATGAAAAACCAAAGCTAACCTCATACTTAATGGATAAGAGTAAAAGCTTCAGTTGTGAACGTCAGTATGTTAATCTGAAAAGCATATTGATTAACCATTTGTGGTCAAACTATAGATAATTGACATTTTTGGTTAAGTAAAAAAATGGTCATATCAACAATGGTTTAACCTAATACACTCATATCTTTTGCCATATAGATTTACAGTACTCTCCTAATGTGGGTGGAGTACCCTTCATCATCTCACTGATGCTGGGCTTAGCCTTGGCCATTTAACTTGCTTTGGTTGGTAAATGTTTGTAAGCAGAGATTTTAAATGTGCTTGCGTGGTTTGCCTTTTACACCAAACTGTACACCATGAGAAGAACTTTCCCCAGGCAGTTCCTAGTCCAAGG
>NW_021905398.1:0-559 GCF_006229205.1 Suricata suricatta | reverse complement strand
CTCTGTACCAGGATAACAATGTACAGAAATGACAGTGTGAGGTCTGTAGATGCAACACAAGCTGAGGTTGTGATTTCACCATTTTCAGGGACAGGAAGCCAGGCCTGAGGGACCCAGGCAGCCGGTCCCTGTTTCGAGGGTGCACCAAGGGCTAGAAGAGGCAGCACACCAGGATCCTGGGCTCTCCAGGTGTGGGAAGGGGCCACCCATCAGGTTCCAACTGTGGAGGTCTCACCCTCCCACCCCCAAACAGGTGCTTCTGCCAAAATATGAAAAACCTAAACTTCACTACATTTCCTGACTAATTACAGAGCTAACCCCAGTGTAATGACCATCTGATGCAAAACAGAAACACCTACATGGGCCCCAGCCAGATGCCCCCGTGCCTCCTCCACACAGAGTCCCTCCTCCCTCCACAAGGGTCCCCGTAAGATGATACTTCCCCTGACCTCTGGTCCTGGTTCCTCCTCCTGCACTCCTGTTGGCCTCCATCCCCTGAAGTCACTATTTCCTACCTCCACTCACTTCTCCAGGAGCTTCCCCAGGTTCCAGGTCATCA
>NW_021905397.1:0-559 GCF_006229205.1 Suricata suricatta | reverse complement strand
TGCTTGAGTACAAGGCAGGCTGCGAACCAGCCCATGGATCTGTAAGTTGCTCTGGGTGACGTTTCTGAACAAAAGGAGACCTTTGTGGGCAGAACGTCAGCGATGCAGATGTGATCTGAGTGACGATCCCAGAGATCAACCCGGAGCCTCCCAACAAAAGCTGCTTTGTCTCTGAGATGAGCCAGTGCTGCAGGAACTGGGGTAATGCATTGGAACCACCGAGTCAGAATATCAAAGGACAGGGGGGCCCCTTGAGGGAAGTCTTAGAAGAGGAAGCTACCAGCCCTGTACACACTGGCCCTGGAACCCCACCTCCACCTGTGGCTACGTGTCTAGTCTTACCCTCTCCTTTCTTTGTTGGCCAATGGCCTTGGAAACACTTGGGTCACAGGGGTGCTGGTGAAGTTGAGCTGTGGCAGCGCCTCTGGGGCTCCGGGTCTGCAGCCAGTGTGCACGCTGTACACGGATAAAGACCCGGCCGTGGGAGAGGCTGTTAGTTCCACGGTGAGGCCTGCCGGGGCTTGGATAAAGATGAGTCACAGGAATCTTTGGGCCTGGG
>NW_021905396.1:0-559 GCF_006229205.1 Suricata suricatta | reverse complement strand
AACCCAGAACTGACCCCACAAAGTACGGCCAACTAATCTTTGAGAATGCAGGAAAGAGTGTCTAATGGAAAAGAGACAGTCTCTCTCGCAGGTGGTGCTGGGAGAACTGAACAGTAAGAGGCAGAAGAATGAAACTAGACCACATTTTACACCATACAAAAAAATAAACTCAAAATGACTGAAGGACCTGAATGTGAGAAAGAAAACCATCAAAATCCTAGAGGAAAAAGTAGGAAACAGCCTCCTTGAACTCAACCACTGCAATTTCCTACTCAACACATCCAAAAAAGGGAAAGGAAATGAAAGCAAAAATGAACTACTGGGATCTCATCAAGATAAAAAGCTTCTGCACTACAAAAGAAACTATCAAGAAAACTATTAGGCAACCTACAGAATGGGAAATGATAGTTACAAATGACATATCAGATAAAGAGCTAGTATCCAAAATCTACAAGATACTCACCAAATTCCACTCCCCAGAAATGAATAATCTAATGAAGAAATGGGCAGAAAGCATGAACAGACACTTCTCCAAAGAGGACATCCAGATGGCCAACAG
>NW_021905395.1:0-559 GCF_006229205.1 Suricata suricatta | reverse complement strand
ACTCTTTCTCCTTATTTAAAAAATATTTTTAATGTTTATTTTTGAAAGAAAGAGAGAATGCATGTGCGCATGAGTGGTGGAGGAGCAGAGAGAGAAGGAGCTGACTCCGTGCTGTCAGCACAAAGCCCAGTGTGGGGCTTGAACCCATGAACTGAGAGATCATGATCTGAGATGAAGTTGTATGTTCAACTGACTGAGCCATCCAGGTGCCCCTCTCTCTCCTTATTTCTAAACCACTTTATAGATACACAAAGATTTGCTTAAAGTATCAATTTTATGCATGTATTTTAATTTTAATTGCATCATAAGTAAACTTGTTAAAAATTCTTGAACATTTGGCCCTTAAATCACTATAGGCTGAGTCATCTACAGATGAAAATAAGGCAATAGAGACTGTTACTCAGAAGAAAAGTAACATATTGCATTAGAATATACTTTCAACACATGAAAACTATAATTAAAATATAATCATGTGATTAGGCATAGATTACAAAGAGCATATCATGCTTTGAGCATTTTCTCTATATGCTTAGATCTTAAATTTTGAAGTTTATCTTAA
>NW_021905394.1:0-559 GCF_006229205.1 Suricata suricatta | reverse complement strand
CCTCATTGGGCTACTTGCTGGATGTGGATCCTCTCTCTGCCCCTCTCTCACACGTACTCTCTGTCTTTCAAGAAAAGAAAAGAAATGAAAAGAAAAGAAAAAGAAAAAGATGGTCTTGCCTACAAGATGCCTATATATTCTAAGTGAGGATTTAGGTGATTTCTGTTTTTTCTGTCTTGTAATTTCTAAAAGAAAATGTTTTTTGGAGCTATTGTAGAAGGAAACATGTCAGCTCTTTGGAACAGTTTTGTGGATTGAAATCTGAACTTAAATATAAAGACTTTAGCTGCTCAACTACCACACCAAATCTATAGTAAATTCACGAACACCTTTAGTGCAATGATGCTCTGGGAAGGAAGCCTCAGAGAAACTTTCCTTTTGAGCAATATGTGTGACCCAAACAGTACATGATTACACTTTGCTTATCCCTCTGCAAATCCCGTAGTTGAATATATACTTTAGAGAGGAGAAATAAAAAAACCAAATTTGAAGATGAAGTTCTTAAAGGAATAAAAAGTAGAGTATGAGATAGAATGATGTGGCTCAGTGTGGCGGTCAC
>NW_021905393.1:0-559 GCF_006229205.1 Suricata suricatta | reverse complement strand
AGTAGAACTATAAATGGAGATAGGATTTAAATATCATCTCCTTCTAACTTCATTTGACTGAGAGAGGAATTAAATTGGCCCTGAGTAATGCTGATCATCTGGTATCTTTGACCTTTCCACATTTCTTGTGTAGAAGAAGGGAGAGGAAAAATTTGAACAGGTAATAGGAACTGGCATACCATGACATTTAGTGTTAAGTGAAGCAGTATATTTAAAAAAGTTTGATTTTAATTAAAAACAAAATAATTCACTATGACATCTCTTGTTGTTTCCAGACAAATATGAATGCTATGTGTTTAACATACCTTCCAACTAGATTTACTGACTAGTCTTGCTTTGTGAATTGTAATACACCATACAGATTGTAAATTAAGCTCCTAAGTATTGTACCACCACCATCCTCACCCTAGGGCCACCACTCAGAAACCAAAATCTATATCCGTGGCAATGAATAGCTTTATGCACCATGTACATAGCCAGATGACACCTGACAGGAAAAAGATGATGGAGTAGAGGGGTAAACTCAAGGTAAAATGAATCCTCAAGTGCAAAAGTCTAC
>NW_021905392.1:0-559 GCF_006229205.1 Suricata suricatta | reverse complement strand
GCCCCCCAATGCGGGCATTCTTAAAACCTTCTTAGTGCTTGTCAGCTTCTGTAGAGCACATTTTATCACAGTATCATAGACTGTCATGGCTGGCAGTCAACCTAGACATCTCTCAGTCCACCTGGTCTCTATTCAGGTAAGAAAACTGAGGCCTGCGGCACTGTATTGGGAGAAAGATCTTGAATCCAGGCTTTGCGATTTTATTTCTGTGAATCATGTACTGAGTTTCTTTATTGCTTGCCTCGCTGAATGTGCTTCACACATGAACTGTCTTCTCTTTTTTCCTATAAAGGGAGTCTGTTTAGTTTCCCATGGGGAAAGTCTTGGCCCAGATTTCACTTGGTTTTCTAATTCTTGAGTTTAAGAATCCCTTTGAGAACCAAGGGTTCTTTGGAAGATGATGGGGAGGTGGCCTAAGTCACCTTGAGGCACTTTGTGCCCAAGGAACATATGATCACGGATAACCCTCTTGGTTCAGTGACAGAAACAGTCCTTGCCTGATTCTTTGGGCCCCCGGAATTCATTTAAATCTGAATCTGGGAATGTCTTCCTATGAAGC
>NW_021905391.1:0-559 GCF_006229205.1 Suricata suricatta | reverse complement strand
TAAGTTTTCTATTGAGTATTTAACATGGCTATTATCATCCTAAACTTACAGATAATGCCACTGGGTTCAGAAATTTATATTTTCTGGTGGATCTCAATTTTTTTCTGCAATCATGACCTCTACTCTAAATACTAGATTTGTATTTTGACTTGTCCACCCAAAATCTCAATTTAAATATGTAATGCTCACTCTAAAAGGCAAACCTTGGCTTTCTGTCTTTCCTGAATTTTCTCCTTTTCAGTCCCTCCTTGGTCAGGAAATAGCCAGCTGATTTCTGAAGTCTGAAACTTTGATGTTATCTTTGTTTTGCCCCACTCTCACTTCTTATTAGACCAGCAGCAAATCTCATTGGATTTACTTGCAAATTTTATTCAGTCCAAGAAATTTTCCTCACCCCCACTGCTATCACAGTATATTAAATCAGCACTCTTTCTCACCCAGTGAGTAGACTTTTGATAGCCTCCTGCCCAGGACCCTTTTTACACTCTCCTCAACCTGAAAATTAGTCATCCACAGGTTGAAACTTCACAGGTCTGCTTATAGGTGGAATTTTTTTTTT
>NW_021905390.1:0-559 GCF_006229205.1 Suricata suricatta | reverse complement strand
AAATAAACATTAAAAAAAGACTTTAAAAAATTACAACTTGCTTTCTTTTTATATTTTGGAATTATAAAATAAATTACAATTATATTTTAAAATTTATATTGTAATTAGGGCCTTATATTAATTTGTAGGTAAGTTACCTATGAATTTTATATCAGAATCATAATGGTGGTATTACAAAATATTTGTCTAAAAAAGAAGTTTTGGGTGGGGTGCCTGAGGGGCTTAGTGGGTTGACTATCAGGCTTCAGCTCAGGTCATGATCTCATGGTTTGTGAGTTTGAGCCCCACATTGGGCTTTGCACTGACAGAGCAGAGCCTGCTTAGGATTCTCTCTTTCTTTCTGCCACTCTCCTGCTCAGGCACTCTAACTCTCTGTCTCTCTCAAAAATAAATAAACATTAAAAAATTAAAAAATATATGGGTTGGGTTTGATAAGGTTGAGACTCTCTAACTAGATATTAGCTTTCCTAAGGGCAGGGATATCTCTTACTAAATTTCCCCCCAAATTCTAAACCATGTATGGTATATAGAAGGTGTTCAATGTATAGTTGTTAACTAA
>NW_021905389.1:0-1316 GCF_006229205.1 Suricata suricatta | reverse complement strand
GTTTAAAAAAATTAAATTTGCTTCCTCTCCATATACACATATCCTGAAAATTTTCTAGGGTTATATAACATGAGATCTATGACTGAAAGTTTTTTGAGGGGATTTAGGTTGAGGGCTTGTGCCCCATCCTCCCTCTGATAATCTTAAGAGGAGAATTATTATGCAGATTTTATAATAGAAATGATTTCAGTAAGAGTGGTATTTTTTATTTAGAAAAAGTAAGCCTCAGTCAGTGTGTTAGGGTTGTTGAGAAAATAAAATTTTGTCAATTGACCCTGCCCTCAGGAATATGATTCAGAAAAATTGGATAAATCCTATCAATTGTAGCATGTGTTTATGCTACCATCCTGAAATGCACATCTAGAATTAAGCATACCCTATGGCTATTAGGTTGGCTGTATTTCTCAGTGTGAGAGTAAGATGAAATAGTTACTGCAAAATATAAGGTCATTACCCTATATGGATAAAGGGGTAACTGCCCCTGAAATGAGTTATAAAAACCTCATTTTACAAAATAAGAAAATAAAGCATATTTATGATGACAGAATAAGTTTTAGAATATCTCTTGAATAGTGTTGTAGAGTTTGCAAAATGCTTTTACAAAAATCATCATTTGGAGTATGCAGGGTATATATTGTTAGCCTCATTTTCTGTGTAAGAGAGCTCGGGTTCAGTGAGGTTAAGTAACTTGCCTAAGGAAATGACAGACCTGGGATTCAAACTCACACTTTCTGCCCTAAGTCCAATATTCTCTGTACCAACATAAACAGCCTCCCAATACACAGTGGCATAACCTACTCACTCTCGCTGTGGGAGGAAAGAAAAAAAAAAAACAGGACAAAGTTGGAAAACACATTATAATGGAAAAGAACATGGCCTTGAGTGTAGACGTGGTTGTGGCACTTCAGCTGATGTTACAGTTTCAGACATGTCACTTCAGCTTTCTATACCTCAAGTTTTTTTACCTGCAAAATCAGGGAGATGAATTATATTTTTTCTCAAGGTCTTGTCTTAATAGCACTACTTTATAAATTTAAAAAATTACAGCTTTTCTTGTCATTCACACTGACCCTGAGGACCCAGATACTTACCAAATTGAGGGAATGCATTTTCCCTGGCACACTATGTAAAACCACCCAGACTTTGACCAGCTTTGTCTTTGCTGTCAGCACCAGTAGGTTAACTTAAGCCAGTTGAGAAAGAAAAAAAAGATTCAGGTCCCTGAGAGTCCAAAGTGAAACATGCTTCAGACATGACCAAAAGCAGGATCCAGAAAAATGTTGTCCAGCCCTTTTTCTTCTGTGGTCTCTCACATG
>NW_021905388.1:0-559 GCF_006229205.1 Suricata suricatta | reverse complement strand
TGCTCTTGAAGTCACTTATATTACCAATACGGAACAGTATATAATGTTACATGGATTCAATCCCTAACATAGTAAGGCATCTGGCTAACGTACTCCATATAATAAAGTACTATTATAACGGGTAAAAAAGATGTGTATCTTTAAACAAGTGGATTTTGCTATGTAAGTCCTGAGGTTCAGAGCGTGAGGAGTGCCTGGGGACTGGGGTCACCTGAGGGAAGGTGGAGAGGAGGCTCCTAGTCACCAGGGGGGCAGTGCTTATCAGTTGGAACAACAATGACGCAAAAGCTCCCAAACCATTTAGAGTTCTCCTCCCCTCTAGCTTTTTATTTCTTTTTTGTTTTCTTGCTAAGTGTGCATAGCTCGTCTCACTGCTGTTAAATACATATGATCAAGTCTACCCACTCTGATGTCCCTAACCATGCAGCCACCCTCATATCTGCCCCCCAATGACACCCCTTAAGTTGTCCTTTGTTACTTTACCATTTCGTGTGTGTGTGTGTGTGTGTGTGTGTGTGTGTGTGTACACAGAAGGATGGGTGGGAAACCACGAATAAGA
>NW_021905387.1:0-559 GCF_006229205.1 Suricata suricatta | reverse complement strand
GGGTCTCTTTTCTAGGGAGGCCGTTACTATAGTGTGAAATAAAGGGAACTCTACAAGACGCTGCAACCAGAAGGGGTGTTTATTACGGCCGGGCCAGGCAGGGAACAACCTGCAGTCTGGCCCCGAGTGAAACCCCGAGGTTTGTTTATAAAGCCCTGCTTATCGATCAGCTCTTAGCTAAGCCACGGAGAGGGAGCCAAGAATGTCAGGTTCCTCTTGCTGAGTCACGTTTGCCCGTTTTCCTGCAGGATGGGGCCTGGTGGGGTAGGGGAGTGCGATTAGCCACGCCAGCTAGCAGGAGCGAACGAGCGGCAGTTCGAGGGGACACGGGCTACTTTTATGGGGCACTCCTGGGGGTGACCTTCCGCAGCAGCAGGCCAGGGTCTCAGAGGGAAGCAGCTACTGTCAATCCTCTGCATTTTAGCTGCATTTAAGAATATACAAAACATTTCTGGGTTTCAGAAAACAAAACTAAATTCAAAGCTTACTCAGACGTCTCACTCCTGTCTCGGTTTCCTTTATCCCATTCCTATATTAACTTCCTGGAGACCACCATTTT
>NW_021905386.1:0-559 GCF_006229205.1 Suricata suricatta | reverse complement strand
GTCATTGTTACTTTTTCTCCTCTGTAGTTTAAGATCTTATAGGTAAATGTCTCTGCAAGGAGTTAAGCCACTTTTTCTAAGTGTGGGAGTATCTGTTTTAAAGTCAAGGAGGGCACTTGTTAAAATGCACATTCCTGCCAAGGCGGTTTGAATCAGAAATTTGGGGATTTACATTTCAATCAGTCCCCAGGTGATGGTTTTCCACCAAAGAGGGATATCACTATTTAAATCTCTTTCAGTCATTTTGGCATAATTGAGCTGTTTTGCTGAGGGCAAACTTCGGCTGGGAGGAGAGGTGGAGAGCATTCTGGAGGGGGATGGGAGGACACAACAACTCTCCAGGGAATAAAAAAAAAAAAAAGGGAAAGACTGACAGGAAATGGAGAGCCTGTTAATAGAGATACTTGTCCTTTTTCACAGTTTGATCTTTGGAAATTGACATTGGGAAAGGCTTTGAGGGTGTTCCAGAAGTTGCAGTACAGGAGAATTTAAAAGAAGAAAATACAAACTCAGATGAGGGGCAAACTAGAGGGCACAGAGCAGACATCCTACTCAACAA
>NW_021905385.1:0-559 GCF_006229205.1 Suricata suricatta | reverse complement strand
ATAAGGTCAGCTCATGATTGGTCACATTCCCCAATTATGTCTGCCAACAGTCAAGGTAAAGAAAGAGGTTCTGATATGCCAAAGCCCATGTCTCCTGTACCATAGGGCAGAATTACCTGTATCTTTTTTAATTATTATTTTTAAATTATTTTTTTAATGTTTATTTTTGAGAAAGAGACAGAATGTGAGTGGGGGAGGGGCAGAGAGAGAGGGAGACTTAGAATCAGAAGCCTGCCCCAGTCTTCGAGCTGTCAGCACAGAGCCCCTCGCGGGACTCAAACTCTTCAACCATGAGATCATTACCGGAGCTAGAGTTGGATGCTTAACCGACTGAGATACCCAGGCACCCCTATCCTGTATCTATTCATCTATAGATCTACATACTGTCACAGAGACCAGACCTGCAGACAGTCATTGGACCCAAGATGTATCCAAGTTGGCAAGGATACCGCTGGTATTCTGCACGGCCGGTATACCATGGGGGAGTTTTGTGAGAAGTCTTCTTGCAAAGACCAACTTGTTCTGGTTTGTCCAGGCCTCGCCATTTGAAAACAGAGCC
>NW_021905384.1:0-559 GCF_006229205.1 Suricata suricatta | reverse complement strand
GGAGGGCGGTACTCCGACCTCTCGGCGGGGTCGGGGGAGGGGCGGGGGGGATAAGTGATCCCCTGGAGGGAGGGTCCGGGACTCTGAGGTTCCGCCCTCCACCCTTGCTCACCCATCAGGGCGAAGAGACACCTGTGCCCAAGTGAGCTGCTGAGGTGCGGGCAGAGGTGCGGGAAGGTGGGGACCGCAGACTGTGTACTGAGGGGTGGGGGACAGGATATGCGCCCCCCAGGACTGGGGTCTGTTGGTGCTAGGGAGTATGAGCAGGGGGCTAGTCTGGCAGCTGGGCTGGGCTCTGATTCCCAGAGTTTCGAGGCCTGTGGCTAGGAGAGAGCCCTCTGGAGCTTGCAGGCCCCCCGGCCCCCCCCAGGCCTATTTCCTTCTCTTTGCCTGCCCGTTTGGATCTGACCTCGCCAGCCACTGCTGCCCCTCCCACCAACTCCCGGGCCAGTCCCTCGTCTCTGCTGGCTGTCCTGCATACACTGAGGCCTCCTGCTGCATCTGGACACTGGCCATCTTGCTGCTGCCCATCCCACCCCACACCCACATTCAACATCTG
>NW_021905383.1:0-559 GCF_006229205.1 Suricata suricatta | reverse complement strand
ACTCCAATACAGGATGGATGGGACTCTCTCCATCCCAAGGCTGCAATGCCAAGAGATTCCATGGGAAGGTTCTGGTCCCTGCTTGGCTGAACTCAAGAGGCATGGATGCCACCAGCCACCTCCTTGCCTCTGCCCGCACCTCTTAGACTGCACCTGCAATCTCCCAGAGTGCCCTGGCATCCGCCACAGAGCCTAAGTAACCCCCGAGTGAGATGCACACAGTGTGAGCACGCACGGCCATGCCAGCCCTACCATCTCTGTGCCCACACCTGGGCTAGCCAGGTGGTGGCAGGGGAGAGCAGGTAAAGAGTGGAGGAGGAGGGGCGGCCCGGCCCTGCTCTGCCTTACCCAGACTGCCAGCAAGGCCTGACCCCATCTCAGGATTCAGCTTCTGCTCTTTCCCCCGCAATCTGAGGGGACAGGAGAGCAGTAATGAGCTGACTTGCAGGCCCTCTCCCAGGCTGGCCAGTCTAGGATCCCAAGTCTGGCTCAACCGTCAGTCCAGCCTAGACAATAACCTTGCCCTGTTCACGTCCCATCTGGGCCACGATGGTCTCTC
>NW_021905382.1:0-559 GCF_006229205.1 Suricata suricatta | reverse complement strand
GTCTGGCTTCCCTCCTCCACCACTTCCAGGAAGGCGGTTTGGTGATCAGTCCCCAGGTGGTCCAGGCCACAAGAGCCCCAGCTGAGGAGAGGCGTGTCCCAGCCTCAGACCTAAGGCCCTCAGCGCGCCCACTTTACAGCGGAGCACACTGAGGCCCAGGACAATGGGAGAGTGCACCAATATCACGCCGATGCTAAGTAACAGGTGAAACGGAGTTCGAGCTGGGGTCTGTGGGAAGCCCACCGGAAGCAGGAAGAATGCAGGGCACAGATAGAGACTATAAAGTGCCATGTTTTATGAAAATAAAACATGATTTTAAAAATTCAGGCTTGGGAAGTGTCAACATTTTGGAAGGCCTTCCAAACTTTCTCCCTCTGTGGCTTCATGGGGCTTGTCAAAGAGTGAGTGAGGGGACCCTAGAGTCTGGTTCCCTCCCTCCTTTCTTCCCCCCTCCCCCCCAACCCCCTCCCCAGTCTGTGAAGTGGATGCTGAGCAATCATTTTGCTGATGACTTTGAACTTGGCCTCTGGGAGGGGGGTGGGCAGCTAGTGTGGGAAAA
>NW_021905381.1:0-559 GCF_006229205.1 Suricata suricatta | reverse complement strand
GGAGCACTACTGGGGAGGGACAGAGTGAAATGGAGACACAGAATCTGAAGCAGGCTCCAGGCTCTGAGCACAGAGCCTGACATGGGGCTTGAACACATGATCCATAAGTTCATCATCTGAGCCGAAATCAGACACTTAAGTGAGCACCCAGGTGCCCCCAAAAAACTCAGAATGAAATTAGTTATATTTATGCAACAATTCATCCACTTAATCTTTTGGACCATAATAACATATACATTTTGAAAGTGTTTAACTTTGTATTATTCTTTAAAATGAATATTTTGATGTAATATCTGTATAGAGTGACTGACATACTGCTCTCTCTGTGAATTTAGGGTTATTGACATTTGATTTCAATTAAATACTTTTCTAAATATTTATAGCATTTAATTTACTTTTATGGACTCTCTGGTGTATCCTAAAGTGTACATTTAATATGAAGACATTCCTTATTATGTTTGTAGGGTTTACATCTAGTGTGCACTTTAAGGCTCTGCAACTTTATATTTTATGGTTTCTATTCTGGTTTGTTTTTGTTTGTTTGTTTGTTTGTTTGTTT
>NW_021905380.1:0-559 GCF_006229205.1 Suricata suricatta | reverse complement strand
TTTCATTAAATCCAATGATACAGCAAACACTCCCAAAATTAACTTAGATTGTATTGCAGTTTCACTTAACAGTATATAAAATGCTGTGTTGTGACAGGTATCAATTATCCATTAGATACTGAATCAATTTTTCTTAAGCACTAACTACTACTACTAACTACTAACTGCTTGCTTTTCTTGAAGCTAGATCAGAGCACTTCTAAAATAAATGGAGGAATCTGAGAAAAAGAGTCAAGGAACATCTCCTTCTATTCCTTCTATCTTCAGAGGTATTGAAAACATTTTAAGTTTATTTCTTTATTTTGAGAGAGACAGAGAGAGTAGAGAGGGGCAGAGGGAGGGAGGGAGAGAGAGAATCCTAAGCAGGCTCCACACCTGTGCAGCCCAGTGTGGGGCTAGAACTCATGAAACTGTGGGATCATGACCTGAGCCAAAGCCAAGAGTTGGATGCTTAACTGACAGAGCCACCCAGGCACCCCAGAGTTATTTTAAATGAAATTCTTAAGCGAAATGATCGGTTAACTATTAGCTCAATGAATACAGAAGGGTCACATGGCCC
>NW_021905379.1:0-559 GCF_006229205.1 Suricata suricatta | reverse complement strand
CCTCCCCTGCTCATGCTGTCTCTCTCTCTCTAAAATAAATAAAAACAGTAAAAAAAAAAAAGATAAAAAACAAAAAAACATTAAACAATAAGCAGATAATTGACTAATTTATAGCTTCCTTATCTATTCAGTAATTCATTACTCAATTTAAAGCTATACTTTAGAATCCCTCTGGTGATTACACCTGGCTTGGCCACTGCCCATGAGGTTAGACAGGCTGGATGGTGTCAGGCGGTGGCGATAGCTGGAGTGGTAGCCCTTTGTTGGTCCCAGTGACAATGGCAGTTTTCATGATGAGGTAGACATTGAGGGCTTCCAGTCTGATGAAGACTCAGTGATGTATTTCTACCCCTGCTTGTGTGGAGACGACTTCTCCACCACCAAGAAAGATTTGGAAACTGGGAAGGACGTGGCAGTGTGTTTTAGCTGTTCCCTCATTATAAAAGTCATTCCTGACCAAGGCCAGTTCATGTGTGGAGAAACAGTTCCAACTCCTTTGACCAACAAATAATTAGTTAAGTGCTGAAGAAAAATTTTAGGAATCCAAATGCTGAAAAGT
>NW_021905378.1:0-1316 GCF_006229205.1 Suricata suricatta | reverse complement strand
GGGGCTCCTGGGCGGCTCAGTCAGTTAAGCGTCTGACTTCGGCTCAGGTCATGATCTCATGGGTGCGTGAGCCCGAGCCCCCCTCCAGCTCTGCACTGACGTCTGGAGCCAGCTTGGGGTTCTCCCATTCTGTGCCCCTCCCTGCTCTCTCTATTTCTCTCTCTCAAAAATAAATAAATGAACCTTAAAAAAAACACACCCTGAGTTTTCATTTAAATGGATGACTTCAGGCAGGGGAGGATTCACCACCCCCAGACGAAGGAGCCTGTGGTCAGTCTTGCAGGCAGGGCCTGAGTGAGTTCTCAATCGGAGCTGGTGTGTGTAGGGAAGGAAGCGTGGTCACCAGGGCCCCAGGCCCAGCGACACGGGGCTTCAGGCAGCGAGCTTTTGCTCGTCCATCCCTGCACTCCATCTGTGTGCCTGCATTTCCCACGGTGTCCTGTGCGTGTCTTTATTACCTATGGATTGTGAGTTCCCTGGGGTATGGTTCCTGTTTGCTTCCAGCTCCTCAGCTTCTACAACAAATACACACGTAACCCTGTAATTTCCATTTTGAGCGAGTTCACAGTTTCTAGAGCATCGCTAAAAACAGATAGAAACCGTACCAAAACATTGACGAGATTTCCCACCAGATGCCTGTGGCACAATGGGAAATACATTCTGTCGCATAAGGCACACGTGTGCACACACAACACACACACACAGAGACACATACATGCAATACGCAGGCACACACGCGGTGTGGAGCCCTGTGGGAAATCCCTCGACCACCCCCCCAGAGCTTCCAAGGATTAAGGCAAAATGACTTTCCTGCCAAACTGTGTGTGTTTGGTCAGGCACCTTGACACCCACAGGGCATGGGGACCACGAGGCTGGCCTCCCTGCCTCTCGGCCGGAGGCCCACTTCCTGAATGACGGCCTCCATGCTGGCCATCCACACTCCGTGCACCCACCCCTGCCCTGCTGGGCGAGCACACACGCCCTCCCCCCCCCACCCCGCCCTCTCCCCATCCCTCCCTCTCCCCATCCCTCCCAGGGGCCTCCATCCTTCCTTCCGCATTCCGCCCCCTTTTCCGTAAAGACTTCCCTCCTTCTTCGTCCCGCCATTGTGCTCGGCGCGCTGGCCTCCGAATCTTGATTACTTGTCTCTCTTTCTCATCAGACACAATTATCTTTGAAAACAGAGGCTGTGGCTTGTTTGACTTTGTGTCACCAGCACTTATTTTAGTTCCTAGCAGCAATATTTGTAGAATTAATGAATTATTTATGAGTGAATAAAACCAAGTAATAAATTTGACTTAGAAATTCTTGCTCCT
>NW_021905377.1:0-559 GCF_006229205.1 Suricata suricatta | reverse complement strand
CACACACACACACACACACACACACACTGACATACTAATAAATGTGAAGTGATATTTCATTGTAGTTTTGATTTGCATTTCCCCAATGATTAGTGATGTTGAGCATCTTTCCATATACCTGTTGTTCATCTGTATATCTTCTTTGAAGGGATGTCTATTCAAGTCTGTCCTCCCCGTTTTTTTTTTTTACTTTTGTAAATGTTTATTTTTGAGAGAAGAAAAAACAGAGCATGAGCAGAAAAAGGGCAGTGAGAGAGAGGCAGACACAGAACCTGATGTAAGCTCCAGGCTCTGAACTGTCAGCACAGAGCCTGATGAGGGGCTAACTCACCAACCATGAGATCCTGGCCTGAGCTGAAGTCAGATGCTTAACTGACTGAGCCACCCAGGCCCCCCTGCCCATTGTTAAATCAGGTTATAGGTTGCTGTTGTTGCTGCTGTTTATATGAAGATGTATGAATTCCTTATATAGTTTGGATATCAACTGCATGTTAAATATACGGTTTGAAAATATTTCCCTCCATTCCTTAGGTTTTCTATTCACTCTGTTTATTTTATT
>NW_021905376.1:0-559 GCF_006229205.1 Suricata suricatta | reverse complement strand
AAGTTATTATATGATAATTCCTAAAATTTATGGTTTAAAGAATATTGATTATTAATTTAAAAGGTTAAAAATTAACTGTAAACTTCTAAGGCATGTTTATGCTTCCACTGTATGGATATAGGAGAGGATAAAGAAAAATCAGTTAAGGAAGAAAGTTTAATTTCTTTTAAAATACTATTTGTTTTATAATCTATGGTGTCTTAAAGAGCACTTTTAAACTGCTTTAACAGCTTTCTCAAAGAAATTTTAAGAATGAACAAAAAAGTCATTTTCCATACTCCTAACCAAATAGGCCTGTAGCAGCAACTAGAAAACAATTCACAAGTCTCTTATTCTTAAGTATTTAGGTCTTTTTCATTTTCCAACAATATATTTTATAATGAACATCCTTATACTATGATCTTTTCTACCTTTCTCATGATTTATCTAGCACAAATTTCCTCACATATGATTTCTAGATCATGAGACATGAAAATTTTACTTATTGAAAACTGGCTCTCCATAAAAGTCTTATCAATGTTTGTCCTGCTAGTAGTACATGAAACTATATTGAAACCAG
>NW_021905375.1:0-559 GCF_006229205.1 Suricata suricatta | reverse complement strand
CTTTGGGAGTCTCTATAAGACGTATGATGGTCTATTGGAAGTAGACAGAGGGTGAAAATAATTACTTAAAAGTTATTTCAGGGCTGTTTTTAAATTTTTTATTTATTTAATTTTGAGAGGGGGTGGGGAAAGATTGTAGCAGCAGAGGGAGAGAGAGGGAGAGAATCCCAAGTAGGCTCCATGTTGTCGGCACAGAACCCCACATGGGTCTCAAACCCATGAACTCAGGTCATGACCTGAGTCAAAATCAAGAGTCAGACATTTTACCGACTGAGCCACCCAGGTGCTCCAGAACTGTCTTTAAGGGAAGAAAATCCTGATACCAGAAAAGAGCTCTTAATCTTTTGAACACTGACGTAAACTATTTTTGTGATGGAATGCAGAGAGCAGGATCAACAGAGCAAGTGCATTCCAGGTGCTTCTAGAAGCCAGGAAGCCCAACATGTGACAAGGAGAAGAGCAGGATGGTTGAGTGAGCAGGAACTACAGGTCTCACTCCTTAAACGTTGCACCCTCCCTCCACACCCTCTCTGGGCATCACCAGATCCTCCGTCTCTAC
>NW_021905374.1:0-559 GCF_006229205.1 Suricata suricatta | reverse complement strand
AAAGATATATATGCCCTCAATCTTCATTACAACATTCTTTACAGAAGCTAAAATGTGGACACAATTGAGGTGTCTATTGATGGATGGATGGATAAAGTAAGGGTGGTGTATTTATACAATGGAGTATTATTTAGCACTGGACTCTGAGTGCATTATGCTAAGTGAAATAAGTCAGAGGGAGAAAGACAAATACTATACAATTTCAGTTACATGTGGAATTTTGGGGGAAAAAAGAACAATTCATAGATATAGAGAACAGAAAGGAACAGATTGATGGCTACCAGAGGAGGTGGGTAGAAGTGGAAAATGGGTGAAGGAGGTCAAAAAGTACAAACTTCTAGTTACACATTATATATAAAATTGATATTTTATATATAAAATAAATAAGTCATGGGAATGTAATGTACAGTATGGTGACTATAGTTAATAATACTATATTGCATATTTGAAAGTTGCTAAGAGCATAGACCTTAAAAGATCTTAGCATAAGAAAAATTATATAACTATATATAGTGATTAATAGTAACTAGATTTCTTATTGTGATTATTTCACAATGTT
>NW_021905373.1:0-559 GCF_006229205.1 Suricata suricatta | reverse complement strand
GAACGTGGGACACCAACATGGCATTCACAAATCCCAGTGACAATGCACAATGGGTGTCTTGAGACCCCACCATGGCCAGGCCCTTGAACATAGAGGACGCTTTCCCTTGAAATCAATGCTATGCCTGGCCAGCACTTTCCCCCACGCCCTCAACTCAGCCCTCTGGTGAACCACTGCAATGCTAGGAGATCCGTTCCTGGAGCGTCTTGTGGTCTTACTCTAATTCTAACCCCATCCCTACACCTAACCCTAATTCTAGCCCTACCCCGAAGGCTTACCTCAACTCTACACCTACGCCGGCCCTGCTCATGGGCGCTCACTTCAGCCCTTGAGAGAGATCACGGGACTGGTGTCACTCCTGCCCTGGCGACTCCCCAGAAGAACCCTTACCCTAGCCAAATTTCTCTAACATGAGGAGACGATTCCTGGCTCTGAGGAAAATATGGACCCAGGGCCCAAAAGCGGTGCAGGGTGACTCAACATTACACATGAACCATCACCATGCCATTTCCACATCCTGCAAGGAGCTGCACAAGGGGATCCGGAGTCCCCCCCCCCC
>NW_021905372.1:0-559 GCF_006229205.1 Suricata suricatta | reverse complement strand
TGTTCTCTCCTTCCCACAACCCCTGGCAACTAGTGTTTATTCAGCCTCTATGGATTTATCTATTCTGACATTTCATGTAAATGAGATCATAGGACACGTGGCCTTTTTGTTTGGCTTTCTCTTAGCATTATGTTTTCAAGGTTCGTATCCCTGTAACAAGTCTCAGAACTCCACTCCTTTTTATGGCCGAATAATATTCCATTGGGTGGACATGCCGAGTTTATTTATCCATGCATCTGTCGATGGACATTTGGGCTGTGCCTGCCTTTTGTTGAATGCCTTGTTTCAGAATTAGACACAAGAGCAAAGGACATTAATGTGGCATTTGTTGGAAGTGTCACTCCACGGTACATGTAGCAAGGCAATGATGGCACTTCCACTGGAAATAGAGAAGAAAGTCCCATTAATTGACAAGCCAGCGGGGAAGCCTGGAACAGCTCTGCTTTCTCATCTTTAACTCACTTTCGTTCTCAAGGTTAACTAGATAAGGCATAATATCCAGTGATGATTCCAACCCAGCCTTGCTTCCCAGCTACTGTTTAAAAAAATTAAAAAAAAA
>NW_021905371.1:0-559 GCF_006229205.1 Suricata suricatta | reverse complement strand
GTTTTCTTACTTTTCTGGAAGAATTTTTGTTTCTTTTCTTTGTTTCTTGTGGAACATTTCTTTTCTTTTCTCTTTTTTTAGAACAATTCTTTTTTTCTTTTCTTTTCTGTGTTTTCTTACTTTTCTGGAAGACTTTTTTTTTTCTTTTCTCTGTTTCTTGTGGAACATTTCTTTTTCTTTTCTTTCCTCTTTCTTTAGAACAATCTTTTTTTCTTTTCTGTGTTTTGTCACTTTTCTGGAAGACTTTTTTTTTCTGTTCTTTGTTCCTTGTGGAACATTGCTTTTTCTTTTCTTTCCTCTTTCTTTAGAACAATTCTTTCTTTCTTTTCTGTTTTCTTACTTTTCTGGAAGAATTTTTTTCCTCTTCTTAGTTTCTTATGGAACATTTCTTTTTCTCTTCTTTCTTCTTTCTTTAGAACAATTCTTTTTTTCTTTTCTGTTTTCTTACTTTTCTGGAAGACTTTTTTTTTCCTGTTCTTTGTTTCTTGTGGAACAAGTCTTTTTCTTTTCTTTTCTTTCCTCTTTAGAACAATTCTTTTTCCTTTTCTGTGTTTTCTTT
>NW_021905370.1:0-559 GCF_006229205.1 Suricata suricatta | reverse complement strand
GGCCATCTTGGGCTGAGCTTTCCATGAGTACAGTTGTAAATGGATTTGGGAGTTTGTCCTAATGGGCTTTCCTGTGTGGGGTGGCTCGATGCCACCACTACCAAAACCGTAGGTTTCTGTGTCAATTATATCTCAATATTTACAAATGGTTGAAATAGTAAAAAAAAAAATAGTAATACAATAATAGTTAATAATAAATAAATGAAACCATTGGAGTTTTCCAGAGAGCTTCCCTCCAATAAGACCTTTTCAGACATGTCCGGAGGTCAATAAATAGAAAATGTTTCTATTAATAGAAAAGGCAAGTTCTTAGATGCTTGGACACTGGTTTAGGCATAGATTTGTGCCTAAGCCACATAAACAAGATTCCTCTGGTAAGTAAGCCATACAGGTATTACGTTTCACTATCTACATGCCTATAGATATCACTTAATAGCTTGTCTTAATGCCTTTCTTCCAAAGATTAGTTTAGCCTTTAAAAAGCACATTGCTGGGGCACCTGGATGGCTCAGTTGGCTAAGCATCTGGCTTCCCGCTTCAGCTCAGGTCATGATCTCAC
>NW_021905369.1:0-559 GCF_006229205.1 Suricata suricatta | reverse complement strand
AGCATTTTTTAACTCATCACAGCTATTTTGAAGGTCCTTAGTCTTTGTATCAATAGCTTCTCTGATGAGTTCCATGCTTTTTTGCAAGCCCAGCGATTAATTTTATGACACATCTTTTAAATTATTGCTCAGTTATGTTCTTTATATCTGTTTTGAGCAGGTTTCTGAATGTGACTTCTTCCTGGATTTCTTTAGAGGAGAGTTCTGTTTTTTCATTTTGGCTGGCTGCTGTCTTGTCAGTTTTAAAAGCTCGTTATGCACTATGCACCTGTGAGCATTGCTATATTAAAAAAGTCTCATTGACTGTCCAGGGTCTGTCTGGTCAGGAAATGTTCTAATGGTGTCTCTTGGCTTCTGTTGTTGTGCCTTTGTTTATTTCATTTCCTCAGTGATATTTGGGACTCTCCACCATGTGTACTTTGTCTTGTTTCTTGAGGTAGCCCTGAAAAAGAAAACAGACAGAGAAACACACAGGGAACAAATGCACACAAATGCACAGACAAATCAAACAAAGAAGCAAACAAAAAGGGGGAAAGGAGAAAAGAAAAGAAGAAAAGAA
>NW_021905368.1:0-559 GCF_006229205.1 Suricata suricatta | reverse complement strand
GTATGTTTCGGGTTAGGTATTATTCTTCAGCTTTGTAATTTCTGCCCGGTGCTTTGTTATATTTTCTGTCTTTTTTGAAGTTCTCACTGCATTAATCCATTCTTCTCTTGGGTTCAGTGAGCATCTTTATGAACATTACTTTGAACTTCTTATCAGGTAGGTCAGTTATCTCTGTTTTATGAAGATCCTTTTCTGAGGCCTTTTCTTGTTCTTTCATCTGGAGCATATTCCTCTATTCCTCTGTCTCCTCATTTTGCTTGACTCGCTGTGTTTGTTTCTATGTATTAGGTAAATTAGCTACCTCTCCCAGTCTGGAAGGAGCGCCCTTCTTTAGGAGATATCCCATGGGGCTCAGAAACAATATCCCTCTTGGCCACCTGCACCAGGAACTCAGAGTGGGGATCCTTCCCCTGAAGGAGTTACATGTGCCTGCCTGCTGTGGTGGGACCACAGCTGTGGCACAGGACTGTGTGGGGATGTTTCCCAGCCCAGCTGCATCGTGCTACTGTGGTGCTGGGGTGGGCAGGGCTCTTACCTGGCCTGGCTGTGGTATGGAGGT
>NW_021905367.1:0-1316 GCF_006229205.1 Suricata suricatta | reverse complement strand
TTTTTTTTTCTTTTTTGCTCCTCTGTTTTGTTTCTTAAATTCCATGTATGAGTGAAATCATTTGGTATTTGTCTTTCTCTGACTGACATACTTCGCTTTGCTCCATCCATGTCCTTGCAAATGGCAAGATTTCATTCTTTCTTATGGCCGAGTCATTTTAGCCATTCTGATGGGTGTGAGGTGATATCTCATTGTAGTTTTGATTTGTGTTTTCCTGGTGATGAATTATATGGAGTATCTTTTCAAGTATCGATTGACCATCTGGATGTCTTCTTTGGAAAAATGTCTATTCATGTCTTCTGGCCATTTTTCAGTTGGATTAAAAAACTTTTTTTTCATGTTTTTTATTTATTTTTTGAGAGACAGAGAAAGACAGCACAAGCAGGGGAGAGTCCGAGAGAGAGGAAGACACAGAATCTGAAGCAGGCTCTAGGCTCTGAGCTGTCAGCACAGAGCCCGATGCAGGGCTCAAATTATGAACATGAGATCATGACCTGAGCTGAAGTCGGACACTTAACCGACTGAGCCACCCAGGTACCCCGGATTATTTGGTTTTTGAGTGTTGAGTTGTTTAAGTTCTTTGTATTTTAGATACTTATACTTTATCAAATATTTGCAAATATTGCCCCCATTCCTTAGGTTGCCTTTTAGTTTTGTTGATTATTTCCTTCCCTGTGCAGAATCCTTTTGTTTTGATGAAATCCTAATAGTTTATTTATTTATTTTGTCCAATAGTTTATTTTTGCTCTTGTTTCCCTTGCCCACAGAGATATATCTAGAAAGAAGTTACTGTGGCTGGTGGTTACTGTCTCTGTTCTCTAGGATTTTAATGGCTTTAAGTTTCTCATTTAGGTCTTCCATCCATTTTGCATTTATTTTTGTGTAGAGTGTAAGAAAGTGGTCCAGTTTCATTCTTTCCCATGTTGCTGTCCAGCTTTCCCCACACCATTTGTTGAAGTCTTGTCTTTTTCCCACTGGATATTCCTTCCTGTTTTGTCGAAGATTAACTGACCCTATAGTCGTAGGTTTATTTCTGGGTTTTCTGTTCTGTTCGATTGATCAATGTGTCTATTTTTATGCCAATACCATACTGTTTTGAATCACTACAGTTTTTTTTAATATAACTTGAAGTCCAGAATTGTGATGCTCCAGCTTGCTTTTCTTTTTCAAGATTGCCTTGGTTATTTGAAGTGTTTGGTGGTTCCATAAGCAATTTTAGGAGTGTTTGTTCTAGCTCTGTGAAAATGCTGGTGTTATTTTGATAGGGATTTCATTAAATGTTTGGATGATTTGGGGTAGCATAGACATTTTAACAA
>NW_021905366.1:0-559 GCF_006229205.1 Suricata suricatta | reverse complement strand
CAACTACCAAAGTGGACAGGGGTCAGTCCTTGCTTTGATTCAGGATTACAATGAATATCTGAAAGGGGAGCTTTGTCATCCTATGTGGAGGTGGGTATAAGGCAAGTGCAAGCACATGTATACTGAGGAAAGAAGCTGAAATGCATATCGTATGTTGTATTAACAAAGGCCGGGCTCCCCAGTGGGTGGAGATTTTAACTTTATACTGAGGTGCTGGTAAGTGTCTGACACTTCAGAGTCCATCTCCTGGGTGAAGCTGTCCTGGACCTAAACTGGTCTATGCTGGCCAGTGCTCTTGGAATTTGCATCCAAAATATAAAGTTAACTCAAGAACCCAATGTCATGTTGAGAAAGAAGAGCAAAGCTGGAGGCAGCAAAATTCCAGACTTCAAACTATTACAAAACGACTTATCAAGACAGCATGGATCTGGCAGAAGAGCAGACCCAGATATTACAGGAACAGAATGGAAAACCCAGAATTGGATCCACGAATCTATGGCCAACTGCTCTTTGACAAAGAGGTAGAAAATATCCAAAGGAACAAAGACAGTCTTTTCAG
>NW_021905365.1:0-559 GCF_006229205.1 Suricata suricatta | reverse complement strand
TATCTTGTCAGTTTTTCAAGCTCATTATGCCCTCTGTACCTGTTAATATTTCTCTGTTAAAGGAGGCTCACTGACTGTCCTGGGCCTGTTGTTTCAGGAAGTGTTCTTTTAATGGTGTTTCTCGGTTTCTCTTGTGCCTTTATTTTATTTTTCTACTCAGTGATATTTGGGACTCTCCACGGTGTTTACTTTTGCTTGTTTCTTGAGGTAGCCCAGGTGCCTATGTGGCTGTCATCTGTATGGATTCTGTGTGTTTTCTTCCCACTCTAGCAGATCAGAGTATCGTGGTTTCAGTTTTTCTCAGCCTGACAGTTGTTGGCGAGTGGACATTACAGAAGTTGTTGGAGGGTGGGCATTACAGAGCTCCCCACTTCTCTGCCATCTTGCTCCTCCCTCCGGGGCAGAACTCCTTTTTTTTAACTGTTTGTCTGTGTTCAGTGCTTGAAGAATCTCTGTTTACTTTAACCAGAGTGGTTCTAAAAATAATATGCTGTAAGCCTAGTCACTCTGAATTATAAATCATTGAAAAGGCTTAATATGCCGTGACACCTAAGGTTAC
>NW_021905364.1:0-559 GCF_006229205.1 Suricata suricatta | reverse complement strand
GTTAAGAAGATAGAAGAGCACATCCGAGTCCAGTTGGTCTCCAAGCATCGGTGGGCCGAATGGGAGCGCAGATAGAACACTCCAGGGGTTGAACATAGTGTTGTATTCTTTTTTAAGGTTATATTCCTCCCGCATAGGGGGGTGCCTTTCATACCTTCAGGCACCGTCAAGGTAGGTTATCAGCATTCGTGGGACGGACCCCGGCAGCCAAGGGTCCAATCAAGACAGTGGTGTTGTTGTGAGATTTTCAGAAGCTTCCCAGGCCAAGGGGATGCAGTGGCTGAGTAAGCCCTCTGGCTGAGAGGCAACCGCATCCAGCAGGTTTGGGTGTGATTATCCCTTTTATGGAGGACTGATAGGGTAGTGTTGGCCCACCATTGGAGTGACGGAATTGCTAAGCATCTCATAAAGGCCCGAAAGGTTTAAACGCTTGTAGGAAACCCAGGAGGGCTGATTGCCTTTGCAGCTTGGATTAGCCTGGTCTGGGTATCATTTATGGCCTTTTGAAGGGCCCAGTCCTGCACCCTCCCCCATCCGACGTCCCTAGTGGGGGAAGATA
>NW_021905362.1:0-559 GCF_006229205.1 Suricata suricatta | reverse complement strand
TCAAGCCCCGCGTTGGGCTGTGTGTTGGCAGCTCATAGCCTGGAGCCTGTTTCAGATTCTGTGTCTCCCTCTCTCTCTGACCCTCCCCGCTCACACTGTATCTCTCTGTCTTTCAAAAATAAATAAAAAACATGGTTAGTGGGTTCAAGCCCCACATCAGGCTCGGTGCCTACAGCTCTGAGCTGCAGCCTGCTTCAGACTCTGTCTCCCTCTCTCTCTGCCCCTCCCCCACGTGTGCTCTGTCTCTCTCGAAAATAAACATTTTAAAGTTGCTTTTTTGTTGTTAAAGCATTCAGCATTCTTTAAGTAGTTGTTTTCTCTTTTCTCTTTTGCACTGTGTCTTCCTGGTTTTTGAACATCGATTTAGATTTGTCTCTCTGGCAGCTAAAATATTTCTTTCAAGATTTTTCTCCAGTAAGGTCAATGAGTGGTGTAGGTTTTTATTGCATCTACGTCTGAGAGTATATTTCTCTTGCCTCATATATAGATAATAATTTAGCACTCTTGGATAACTTGTTTTTTATTTTTTTCCCAGAATGATGCAGGTACTGTTTTATTT
>NW_021905361.1:0-559 GCF_006229205.1 Suricata suricatta | reverse complement strand
TATATAATATAAATATATAATATATAAGAATTATATATAATATAAAATATAAATATATTATATATTTAATATATCTATATATTAAATATATAATATATAAGAATTATATATAAATTATAAATTATATATATATTGGTTTTTTTCTTATTTAGCCAACTCTCAAAGTGAACACTACAGTATATGCATTAAACTGATGATAAATGAGGGTAGTTAAATGTCCCAGGATATTTTAAACCTTAGCACTATGAACTCACATCACAAAGATTTAATCAATCCAGACATACCCCCTCCATTGTTTAAATGAAGATTTTGATGTAAATACTTATATCTAAAATTACAGTATTAGTAAATCAATTTTTTAAAATCTGGATTTTGAATATCTATCTATTGGTATTGTGGATTTACACTTAATTGGGTGATCTACTTTTATATATGTCTTGTGTGATAGAATTTAACTACCACAGACTTATGAGGATGATATTATGAGTAGAGGACCTATTTAATTTCCCAAAAAACTACAGCCCGCCTTTTGAGTTGGTCATTTTATGTACTGCTGTTG
>NW_021905360.1:0-559 GCF_006229205.1 Suricata suricatta | reverse complement strand
TTCTTTTCTTCTTTTCTTTTCTCCTTTCCCCCTTTTTGTTTGCTTCTTTGTTTGATTTGTCTGTGCATTTGTGTGCATTTGTTCCCTGTGTGTTTCTCTGTCTGTTTTCTTTTTCAGGGCTACCTCAAGAAACAAGACAAAGTACACATGGTGGAGAGACCCAAATATCACTGAGGAAATGAAATAAACAAAGGCACAACAACAGAAGCCAAGAGACACCATTAGAACACTTCCTGACCAGACAGACCCTGGACAGTCAATGAGACTTTTTTAAGATAGCAATGCTCACAGGTGCATAGTGCATAACGAGCTTTTAAAACTGACAAGACAACAGCCAGCCAAAATGAAAAAACAGAACTCTCCTCTAAAGAAATCCAGGAAGAAGTCACATTCAGAAACCTGCTCAAAACAGATATAAAGAACATAACTGAGCAATAACTTAAAAGATGTGTCATAAAATTAATCGCTGGGCTTGCAAAAAAGCATGGAACTCATCAGAGAAGCTATTGATACAAAGACTAAGGACCTTCAAAATAGCTGTGATGAGTTAAAAAATGCT
>NW_021905359.1:0-559 GCF_006229205.1 Suricata suricatta | reverse complement strand
AGTTTAATCATTTGAGAAAACAGGAATTGTTATCACCCTGTCGTTTCCCTACTTTCTAGGAGAAGTATGTATGAAACGTGTCATCTATAGAGAATATTATGTATGATATAAAAATTAATATCATAGAGGGGTGGCTCAGTCGGTTGAGTGTCTGACTTCAGCTCAGGTCATGATCTCACAGTTCGTGGGTCCAAGCCCCGCATCAGGTTCTGTGCTGACAGCTCAGAGCCTGGAGCCTGCTTCAGATTCTGTTCTCCCTCTCTCTCTGTCCTTCCCCCGCTTACTCTCTGTCTCTGTGTCTCAAAAGTAAAATTTAAAAGACAAAAAAATGTTTTTAAATGAATATCATAGAATATATTTTGTATCATAGATAATAATGCCATATATATCATACATCTATATATCTATTTCAATATAGATGTCTGTATCTATCTAGCTATCATCTCTCTATCTATATAGATACAAAATTCAACCTTAAATGAAGGACATCCTTCCCTTGGGGACAATGCAGGTGATTCTGGTGGAACTTATATTAAGTGGAATAAGACATCGAAAGTGG
>NW_021905358.1:0-559 GCF_006229205.1 Suricata suricatta | reverse complement strand
CTTGGTTCACTTGGAAACAGAGACACTGATGTACTAGCAGAGAATATGTTCTTCAGAACTAAAACTTCATCAGTGGTTTCATCCGAGGCTGTATATCTCTAGGATGTGGAACGGAGAGGGTCAACGTGCCTCAGATGCGAAGGAAGGCCAACGCAGGGTGAATGGTATTGAGGAGCCCCAGAAGCAGGATCCACATAGAGGAACAGGATGCTGAAAGAAGGCTGTTTTCCTGCCCAGGCCAAAGAAAACGGTTTAGGACAAAATAAGCATTGCCATGGGACGGGGGCTGGTGGCCGCGGGGAGAGTAGGTTAGAGAGAAGAAGGTAGGAGAGGAACAGAAGGAACGGAACCAGCTCTTGATACGGCTTTTCTTTCATTTTCTAAGAATCCCCAAGTCACACACAAAGGATCCACCGCCTGAGCACTCTTTCGAAGACAACCCTCTGGTCTCTGAGGCAAAGCACGAATTCTCTGAATTGGCATGTTTCCCCTATACCTCCTCCTTTCACCATCGCTCTTGGGCTGGGAAGGAGAAAGAACAGGCACTTAAGGTCCAGGC
>NW_021905357.1:0-559 GCF_006229205.1 Suricata suricatta | reverse complement strand
TTGTGCCCGCGTGTGTGCCTGTATGTGTGCGTGTGCACATCAGTGCATGTGTGTGTGTGTGTGTGTCTATCCCCCCATCGTCAGAGGTGTGTTCCTCTCTCTGCTGAATTCCCACGTGTGTTCTTGTATGTATGCATGTGCACATGTGTGCATCCCCCTTTACAGTAAAAGGTGTGGGTACTCTACTGAATTCCTATGTGCATGTGTGTACATGTATGTACATGTGTGCACACGAGTGTATGTGTGTCCCCCCCCAATAGTCAGAGGTATGGTCCTCTACTGAAATACCACATGTATGCCTGCTTGTGTACTTATATGGATGCGTGTGCATATGTGCACATGTGTGCATCCTCCCCATAGAGGTGTGGGTTTTCTCTACTGAATTCCTGCATGTGTGCCCACATATGGACACATATGTACACATGTGCTCATGTGTGCCTCCCATTGTCAGAGGTGTGGACTCTCTGCTGAATTCCTGCATCTCTGGACACATGAACACATGTGCACATATGCACATGCGTGTGTTCTCCCTGTAGTCAGAGGTATGGGACCTCTCTCT
>NW_021905356.1:0-1316 GCF_006229205.1 Suricata suricatta | reverse complement strand
TTGTTAAAATGTCTATGCTACCCCAAATCATCCAAACATTTAATGAAATCCCTATCAAAATAACACCAGCATTTTCACAGAGCTAGAACAAACACTCCTAAAATTGCTTATGGAACCACCAAACACTTCAAATAACCAAGGCAATCTTGAAAAAGAAAAGCAAGCTGGAGCATCACAATTCTGGACTTCAAGTTATATTTAAAAAAACTGTAGTGATTCAAAACAGTATGGTATTGGCACAAAAATAGACACATTGATCAATCGAACAGAACAGAAAACCCAGAAATAAACCTATGACTATAGGGTCAGTTAATCTTCGACAAAACAGGAAGGAATATCCAGTGGGAAAAAGACAAGACTTCAACAAATGGTGTGGGGAAAGCTGGACAGCAACATGGGAAAGAATGAAACGGGACCACTTTCTTACACTCTACACAAAAATAAATGCAAAATGGATGGAAGACCTAAATGAGAAACTTAAAGCCATTAAAATCCTAGAGAACAGAGACAGTAACCACCAGCCACAGTAACTTCTTTCTAGATATATCTCTGCGGGCAAGGGAAACAAGAGCAAAAATAAACTATTGGACGAAATAAATAAATAAACTATTAGGATTTCATCAAAACAAAAGGATTCTGCACAGGGAAGGAAATAATCAACAAAACTAAAAGGCAACCTAAGGAATGGGGGCAATATTTGCAAATATTTGATAAAGTGTAAGTATCTAAAATACAAAGAACTTAAACAACTCAACACTCAAAAACCAAATAATCCGGGGTGCCTGGGTGGCTCAGTCGGTTAAGTGTCCGACTTCAGCTCAGGTCATGATCTCATGTTCATAATTTGAGCCCTGCATCGGGCTCTGTGCTGACAGCTCAGAGCCTAGAGCCTGCTTCAGATTCTGTGTCTTCCTCTCTCTCGGACTCTCCCCTGCTCGTGCTGTCTCTCTCTGTCTCGAAAAAAATAAATAAAAAACATGAAAAAAAAGTTTTATAATCCAACTGAAAAATGGCCAGAAGACATGAATAGACATGTTTCCAAAGAAAACATCCAGATGGTCAATCGATACTTGAAAAGATACTCCATATAATTCATCACCAGGAAAACACAAATCAAAACTACAATGAGATATCACCTCACACCCATCAGAATAACTAAAATGACTCGGCCATAAGAAAGAATGAAATCTTGCCATTTGCAAGGACATGGATGGAGCAAAGCGAAGTATGTCAGTCAGAGAAAGACAAATACCAAATGATTTCACTCATACATGGAATTTAAGAAACAAAACAGAGGAGCAAAAAAGAAAAAAAAA
>NW_021905355.1:0-559 GCF_006229205.1 Suricata suricatta | reverse complement strand
CAAAGTTATAAGAAAAAGAAAACAGCTTTGTGGGCAAAAGCACATCCCTTAGACCAGTACTCAAAATTTAATGTCCATTTGGATCTGGGGATCTTGCTAACCATGCAGATCCTAATTCCACAGGTTTGGGGTAAAGGGTCTGTATTTCAGACATTGCTAGGTGATGTTGATGATGCTGGTTGTTGAACTAAACTTTGAGTAGCAAGCCTGCAGACTAATCAGTTCACTAAAAGGGCAGAGAGTGACTCTAAACTGTCATTCCAGGGTAAGGGTATCATGGTTCTCCTTGTCCTGGCTTAGTCAGTGAGCATAGGACCCTCTTGCTGTTTGCCATCTTGGTGGGTGGGTCCATGGATGGAAGACAAGGCGCTCCCAGGCAACCATGGTAGAAAGAGCGAGAGCCATTTCCTGTCTTTGGTGGCATCTCCTTCAGAGAACAATGGTTCCTTATCTGCAGCTGGGATGCCATCACAGCTATTCTAAAATGGAAAGGAAGGAATAAACCATGAGGGTGAACAGGTCACAATGATGCAAAAAAATGGAAAGAGGAAGTAAGAAG
>NW_021905354.1:0-559 GCF_006229205.1 Suricata suricatta | reverse complement strand
GGCTGGACCTGAAGAGGGAGGAGAAGGGACTCACCCAGGACTAGGTGAGGGCGGCCCGGCATGAAGGGCCCCCCACATCCTTCTCCACCTCACACTCCCCCGCACCAGCCACCACTTGCTCCCCCACTGATTGTACACCAGGCAGTCCCGCTCCAGCCCGGCTCAGGGTTGAGGGGGCTGAATTACCAGAGTCATAAAACGGCGGCTGTGAAGTTCACTTTAAAGACCCAAGGCCTTATCACTCCTATTTCTGGTGCCCTGACCTCAGTCAGGGAAGGGGAAATCTCTGACCAGGGAAGCAAAGGAAAGAAAACCTCTGGGTTTCAGAAGAGGAAGTCTGCCCCAGGCCACCTGGCAGGTGGGCCTCTGCTGTTCCTCCTCCCCGGACAGCAGGCACGGGCTCCTCACTGGTAGCAGAGCTGCCCAGGGCGATGCCCAGTCCAGGGGCAGAGGGAGGGGTGTCAGAGGAGGAGGAGACCCAGGTCCTTCCTGGGAAGACGCTCAGGCCGGAGAACAGAGCCAGTGGAGGAATGCCCCAGGGGTGTGAGGAAGACCTCCC
>NW_021905353.1:0-559 GCF_006229205.1 Suricata suricatta | reverse complement strand
GTAAGTTGGACTTCATTAAAATTACGACCATTTTTTCTTTGAAAGACACTGTTAAGAGAAGGAAAGAAAAACCACAGACTGAGAGAAAACTCTTTGCAAAACATAGCTGATCAAGGAACAATATCTAAAATATACAAAGAGGAGGGGTGCCTGGCTGGCTGAGCTGGTTAAGTGTCCAGCTCTTGATTTCCTCTCAGGTCGTGATCTCATGGTTTGTGAGTTTGAGCCCCATTTTGGGCTCTAGGCTGACAGTGCAGAGCCTACTTGGGATTCTCTCTGCCCCTCCCCAGCTCTTGTGCACATGTGTACTCTCTTCTCTCTTTCAAAATAAATAAACATCAAAAATATATGAAATAAACAACATTTATAACTCGACAGTAAGAAAACAACCCTATTAAAAAGTTGACAAAATATCTGAACAGAAACCCCATCAAAGAAGATATACACATGGCAAATACACATAGGGAAAAATGCTAAATATCATAGGTCATCAGGGAATTGCAAATTAAAATGAGATCCTGGTACACACTTTTAGAATGACTAAGATCCAGTACACTGA
>NW_021905352.1:0-559 GCF_006229205.1 Suricata suricatta | reverse complement strand
CTTAACTACAAGTTGCTGACTCTACTTGCATGATCTTATTTGCAAGTTCTTATTGCTGTATAATTTCATTTATAATCCCAACTTTGGGATTACTTTTTTCTTTTGTTACTTTTCTCCTTCAATTCCAGGCAAAAGTTGATTTCTCTAAAGATTTTCTTAATGTACAAACTAAGAGGTTGTCATCCTCTGGTCACTGAAGTTGAGTCTGCTCAGGACATATAGTCCTGTAAGGAATACTGACATACTTCAATAATAATCTCCATGTTTCCTTTTTCATTTCTGCAAATTCGGATCCTTACAAGATGATTCTCTGACCTTCTTTACTTGGACCCTTCTCTCTGACTCTTCAGCTTCAACCTACTACTCTCCATTACCCTAACACAGTAGATTGTGAAGTGTGGCCCCCAGACAACCAGCGTGAGGTTCACCTCAATCTTAGAAATGCAAATTCAAGAACCCCACTCCTTCTCTATAGAATCAAACTCTGGAAGTAGAGTCTAGCAACTGTAGTTTAACTAGCAATCCAGGTGATTCTGATGCATACTAATGTTTGGGAATC
>NW_021905351.1:0-559 GCF_006229205.1 Suricata suricatta | reverse complement strand
GCACCCCACACTTCCTGTATATGGGCGGTTGCTGGCCCCTAGTGGCCACTGGGTAGATTGCACAGCAAGTTGACCTGAGGACAATGACTTGGGAGAAGCCCCTGCCCCTCCCCGCCCCTGCTTCTGAATCAGTCTCATGCTGGGTTTCTCAACCCCGACAGACCTATAACTCCCTTCTCATAAAATTTATTGTGTGTAACTATAATATACCTTATTCAGGTATTGACATACTAAACGACATATTTATAGCATACGATTTGATCATCTTTGACATATGTATATACCCCTGAAACTACCATCACAGTCAAGATTGTTAATGTCTCTTCACTCCCAGAAGATTTCTTGTGCCCCTCAGAACCCCTCCCTCTGCCCCTTCTGGTCCCCCATCCCCAAGCAACTAGTAATTTACTTTCTGCCAGTATAGATTAGTTTACAGTTTCTAGAGTTTCTTATAAATGGAACCATGCAGTGTCTTCTCCTCGTCCTCCTTCCCTCCTCCCTCTCCGTCTCCTTCTCCTTCCTTTTCTTTTGTGTGGTCTGACTTCTTTCACTCCGCATA
>NW_021905350.1:0-559 GCF_006229205.1 Suricata suricatta | reverse complement strand
AAAGAGACACCACATGACCCACTCAGTTGAGCTTCCAAGTTCAGCACAGGACATGCACTCTCAGTTGATGAGTTTGAGCCCTGTGTTGGGCTCAGTGTGACAGCTCAGAGCCTGGAGACCACTTTGGATTCTGTGTCTTTCTCTCTCTCTGCTCCTTTCCTGCTCAGCGTCTGTCTCTCTCTCTCTCCTTTAAAAATAGTCATTTGCAAAACTAGTTTAATAGAATAGACCCATGTACTGTCTTTCAAAACTAAACAGTCACAAAAATTTTTTTACAAATAGACACCACCTGTGCCATTGATGTAAATGCAGAATGCAAAATGTGTATTCCTAGGGGCTGCCTGACTGGCTCAGTCAGTTAAGTGTGTGCCTTTGGCTCAGGTCATGACCTCATGGTATGTGGGTTCAAGCCCTGCCTCAGGCTCTGTGCTGACAGCTCAGAGCCTGGAGCCTGCCTTGGATTCTGGGTCTCCCTCTCTCTCTGACCCTCTCCTGCTTGCGCTTTCTCTCTCTTTCTATAAAAAAAAATGTGTATGCCTGTTTTGATGCCTTTATTTTT
>NW_021905349.1:0-559 GCF_006229205.1 Suricata suricatta | reverse complement strand
CAGATTCCCTTGAGAACCTCTCTAACCCTGGTGCCTGAATATAAACCTCTGTAACTCTTTCCATAAGTTCTTATTATGCTGATATTCAGAATTTCATTAGTCATTTGCTTATGCCAAGCATTTAATAATATATCATTAAAAGAGATAATTCATGTACCATGAATATGTTTTGGGTTCATATTTGTGTGTAAAATTTAATAAGTGCCAATGTTAAATTTCTTGCAACAAAATTTATTTGCTCGTGTCAACCACAGGTATTCATTAGAAACAATGACTATCTCCAATTACCAATCAACAATATTAAACAACCCCATGATTTTTCATGTACCTTCTAAAAATTCAAAGATAACTGGGTATGATATCGTCCATTATGAATTACTTTGTACTATAAGACTCCACCTTTCTGTAGTTGATGGATTTAGTCTTTCTAGGATGTTTCAAGGAACTCACATGATCAAATCATGATGGTCATGAGTATCTTACAGTTTTAGGTCCTTTATTCTCTAAAGGCCAATGCTCATCCTTCTGCATTCCATAATGGAATGAGTTATATTTTATC
>NW_021905348.1:0-559 GCF_006229205.1 Suricata suricatta | reverse complement strand
TGTACAAGGAACTCACCAAACTCCATACCCAAAAAACAAATAACCCAGTGAAGACATGGGGTGAAGACATAAACAGAGACTTCTCCAAAGAGGAAGGACATCCAGATGGCTTACAGGCACATGAAATGATGCTCAACATCACTCATCATCAGGGAAACACAAATCAAAACCACACTGAGATACCACCTCACACCAGTCAGAGCGGCTAAAATGAACAAATCAAGAGACTATAGATGCTGGTGAGGGTGTGGAGAGATCGGCACCCTCCTACACTGTTGGTGGGAATGGAAACTGGTGCAGCCACTCTGGAAAACAGTGTGGAGGTTCCTCAAAAGACTATCCATAGAACTCCCTTGTGACCCAGCAATAGAACTGCTGGGGATTTACCCAAGGGATACAGAAATGCTGAGGCATAGGGGCACATGTACCCCAATGTTCATAGCAGCACTGTCAACAATAGCCAAAACATGGAAAGAGCCTAAATGTCCATCACCTGATGAGTGGATCAAGAAGATGTGGAATATATACACAATGGAGACTACATGGCAGTGAGAAAGAA
>NW_021905347.1:0-559 GCF_006229205.1 Suricata suricatta | reverse complement strand
TCCTGATGGAGAGATCCTGTAATTATTATATAATGTCCTTCTTCATCTCTTGTTACTGCTTTTACTTTAAAGTCCAGATTGCCTGATATTAGTATGGCTACTCCAGCTTTCTTTTGGCTTCCAGTTGCCTGATAGATATTTCTCCATCCCTTTACTTTCAACCTGAAGGTGTCTTCCGGTCGAAAATGCGTCTCCTGTAGACAGCAAATAGATGGGTTTTGTTTTTTCATCCATTCTGCTACCCTGTGTCGTTTGGTTGGAGCATTCAGTCCATTTACATTCCATGTTATTATCAAAAGATGTAGGTTTAGAGTCATTGTGTTCTCCCTAGTATTCATGTTTATAGTGGTGTCTCTGGTGCCTTGTATTCTTTGCGATCTTTCCCTCATAGAGTCCCTCTTAGGATTTCCTGTAGGGCTGGTTTGGTGGTCATGAATTCTCTCAATTTTTGTTTATTTGGGAAAACCTTTATCTCTCCTTCTATTTTGAAAGACAGGCTTGCTGGGTAGAGGATTCTTGGCTGCATGTTTTTTCTGCTCATCACATTGAAGATTTCCTG
>NW_021905346.1:0-559 GCF_006229205.1 Suricata suricatta | reverse complement strand
TAAAAAGACATTTTTATTCCCTCATATTTATTTTAATGTTTGTTTAGCAAACATATCAATACGCATTAAAACTATCATTATGCCCAGATTGCAATATCGTCCCCAAAACCAGAGACCACCAGGGAGACCGAGTCACACATGCAAAAGCAAAGGGCATTTATTATTATGGATTTAAGTTCTCTGGGCTTAAGCTCGGGCTTCCAGATTTCACCAGCGCAGTGGATCCGTGCTGAGAGCCCCGAACAAGGGCTGAGCAGGGTGTTTACGGGGTTTGGGGAGGGGGAGTGACAGGAAGTTGTGACACAGGTACAGGGGTCCAATCATTATCGTGTAACAGCACTGGCAACAATTTTAACCATACACATTGGCCAGAGTGTTCGTTACTTTTGGCGGGACCCAATCGCAGCGTTTAGTGTTTCTTTGAAAATAACCAATTACAGGGTGGGCCAAGGACGCCCACGTGGGGTGAGTAACTGGTTAATCTAGTATTAAACAACAGGTAACTATCTATGGTTTCCATCTACAGGCCTGCCCTTAGGAATGTTAAGGGTGTTAGCTG
>NW_021905345.1:0-1316 GCF_006229205.1 Suricata suricatta | reverse complement strand
GGCACATAGATATTTATAATTGTTTGCTCTTCCTGATGGAGCGATCCTGTAATTATTATATAATGTCCTTCTTCATCTCTTGTTACTGCCTTTACTTTAAAGTCCAGTTTGTCTGATATTAGTATGGCTACACCAGCTTTCTTTTGGCTTCCAGTCGCCTGATAGATATTTTTCCATCCCTTTACTTTCAACCTGTAGGTGTCTTCTGGTCGAAAATGCGTCTCCTGTAGACAGCAAATAGATGGGTTTTGTTTTTTGATCCATTCTGCTACCCTGTGTCATTTGGTTGGTGCATTCAGTCCATTTACATTCAATGTTATTATCGAAAAATGTGGGTTTAGAGTCATTGTGTTCTCCCTAGAATTCATGTTTATAGTGGTGTCTCTGACACCTTGTGTTCTTTGCGATCTTTCCTTCATAGAATCCCTCTTAGGATTTCCTGTAGGGCTGGTTTGGTGGTCATGAATTCTCTCAGTTTTTGTTTATTTGGGAAAACTTATCTCTCCTTCTATTTTGAAAGACAGGCTTGCTGGGTAGAGGATTCTTGGCTGCATATTTTTTCTGCTCATCACATTGAAGATTTCCTGCCATTCCTTCCTGGCCTGCCAAGTTTCATTAGATAGGTCTGTAGCCACTCTGATAGGTTTCTCTTTGTATGTGAGGGCCCTTTTCTCCATAGCTGCTTTCAGAACTCTCTCTTTATCTTTATATTTTGCCAGTATCACTATGATATGTCATGCTGAAGGCTGATTCAAATTGCGTCTTAAGGGGGTTCTTTGTGCCTCTTGAATTTGAATGTCTATTTCTTTTCCCAGATTTGGGAAATTCTCAGTTATAATTTGGTCAAGTATCCCTTCAGGCCCTTTCTCTCTGTCTTCCTCTTCTGGAATTCCTATGAGCCGGATGTTGTTCCGTTTGATTGCATCACTCAGATCTCGAATTCTCCTTTCCTGCTCCTGGATTAATTTTTCTCTCTTTTTTTCAGCTTCCTCCTTTGCTAGAACTATATCTTCTAATTCACCTATTCTTCTCTCTGCCTCGTCAATCCTTGAGGTGGCTGCCTCCAGTTTGTTATTCACCTCACCTATAGCCTTTTTTAACTCATCAGTTGATTCTTTGATGCTTTTCTCAACCCCAGCGATTAATCTTTTGACAAGCTTTTTAAATTATTGATCTCATATGTTGTCTAGATCTGCCTTGAGCAGTTCTGTGGCTGTGACTTCCTCCTGGAAGTTCTTCAGGGGAGAGTTTCTTCGTTTTGTCATTTTTGCTAGTTTTCTGTCTCTTGTCACCTTTAGAAAGCTCATTGTGCACTG
>NW_021905344.1:0-559 GCF_006229205.1 Suricata suricatta | reverse complement strand
TATATATATACAATGGAATATTACTCAGCTATCAGAAGAATGAAATATCGCCATTGGCAAGAACGTGGATGTATTACACTAAGCAAAACTCAGTCAGAGAAAGACTAATAAATACCATATGATTTCACTATATGTGGAATTTAAGAAACAAAACAGACAAACCTGGGGAAGGGGGAAAAAGAGAGAGAGGCAAACCATAAAAGACTCAACTCTAGGAAAAAATCTGAGGGTTGTTGGAGGGATGGTGAGTGGGAGAAGGGCTAAATGAGTGATGGGCATTATGGAGGACCCTTGTGACAAGCATTGAGTGTTATATGTAAGTAATGAATCACCAAATTCTACTCTTGCAACCAATATTACATTATATGTTAAGTAACTACAATTTAAACAAAAACTTAAAACCTGCCTCGTTAAGTCACAGTTAATAGAATGACAAGACAAGCCACAGACTGGGAGACAATATTAGCAAAAGACATATGTGATCAAGGACTTGTATACAAAATACACAAAGAACTCTAAACCCAACTCAATTAAAAAATGGGCAAAAGATCTGAATAGA
>NW_021905343.1:0-559 GCF_006229205.1 Suricata suricatta | reverse complement strand
AGCAAAGTATCATTCTACCTCAACACTGACTCAATCACATTTCAATTATAATAATTTCAACAACTGATCATGTTAGCAATTTGCCAGTTTACATTCAACTCCTTTAACAGGTGCGCCTGAACGCGCACGCGCACCTGCGAACGCGCGGTCGCGAGACCACACCGTGAGGACAGCAGCTGCGCAGCCTTGGTCTCCTGGCTCCGCCAACCGCCAGCCGCCCCCCTCTGCTCCCCGCACCCCCAACTGGCACCGGTCGGCCGGGAGCTGAGGCGCTCCCCGGCCCGGACCCTCTCACTCAGCCCTCCTGGGACGTGCTGCTGCCTCCGCTGCCACCCCATAGCAGAGCCACCTGCAGAGGACCCGGAGTCCTGAGCCGCCAGCCCCTGAGGGCCACCGCGTAGCGGCCGCGGCTGCTCCAGGAGGGAGGAGCTGAGCGGGGGCTGCCGGGCTGGGAGCCCCTCAGATGCGCTAGGGGAGCGTCAGCAACGCCTGAGGCCCAGCGCGGTGCGAAGCAGGGATGCGTCTCCCTCCCCGCACCCCAAGACTCTGTGGGAGAACG
>NW_021905342.1:0-559 GCF_006229205.1 Suricata suricatta | reverse complement strand
GCACCACTTGTGTGCCCCGTTTGTGTTCTCCTGTGTGCCCTGCATTTGTGCCCCGTGTGCGTTCTCTGTGGAGAGCTGCCAGAAGAGCTGTCAGGGGAAGAGATGTGTGCCTTGACCTAAGATCAGCCACCTGCAGGGCAGGACAGTGTTATCACTCCCAGCTCAAGGCCGGAGACAGCTTGGCTGGACTTTCTTATCGGCTCCTCAGACGCTGTGCTAAACTGCAGCTTCTGTTTTTCCTTTACCCTAGCCTTTCCGTGACCCTGTTTCTTAGTAACTGACCTGTGCTTTCTTGTCCTTCTAAGATGAATGTTTTTTTTCTCAATAAACTGAGGTTTGATCAGAAACTTTGTCTTGTCTCCATTCTCTGTGCCCCCTGTCCCCCAATTCTCACTCCCTCCCTCAGGACCTGCGTTGATGGACCTGTGGGCCGGGTCAAGTGGCGCCCATCGTGAGTGCTTCCTGAGTAAGGGGGATCCAGTGAAGAAACCGATCAAAGAGAAAAAGAAGAAGAGATAGAGGTAACGGCTGAATTTAAAAGGAGACGGCCACGCAGAAT
>NW_021905341.1:0-559 GCF_006229205.1 Suricata suricatta | reverse complement strand
TAATCAGTGCCGCTGTGGTGGATACAGCTTGGAATCCTGAAGATCACTCATTTCTACATCTATTACTGTATAATGGATTTCATCCAACTAACACAGAAAGAAATATTTTAGCCCTATACTCCCTCCATAAATGAGCTTTAACTTACTTTTACAAACCTCTCCCACCGCTTGTCTTCATCTATTTAGGACTTCAGCCAAACGAAATTACTCACATAATTGATTTATCTTTAATAATCTCACATGTCACATCCCAGAAGCTTCACATTCACAGTACATTACTGGTGCTCATTTGTACACTCATTTTTTTTCTGAACTTGCTCAAGTTTGACTATTTGTTATCTCAGCCAAGACATATGGTCATTATATTGATAATGCACATACCTATCGTTGATAACCACTGTCTCAATAGTTACTCTGAACTTCCTCTGCTGTGTTATCATTTGTCTATACAAAGAAAAATATCTGTGCCTTATTAAGCTCATTTTTAATACAATATAATTTGGGATAGAAATGAAAACATCTGACTATGCCTAGTACGACTCTTCTGCTGAAAAAAAAA
>NW_021905340.1:0-559 GCF_006229205.1 Suricata suricatta | reverse complement strand
TAAAAAGACATTTTTATTCCCTCATATTTATTTTAATGTTTGTTTAGCAAACATATCAATACGCATTAAAACTATCATTATGCCCAGATTGCAATATCGTCCCCAAAACCAGAGACCACCAGGGAGACCGAGTCACACATGCAAAAGCAAAGGGCATTTATTATTATGGATTTAAGTTCTCTGGGCTTAAGCTCGGGCTCACAGACTTCACGAGCGCAGTGGATCCGTGCTGAGAGCCCCGAACAAGGGCTGAGCAGGGTGTTTATGGGGTTTGGGAAGGGGGAGTCACAGGAAATTGTGACACAGGTACAGGGGTCCAATCATTATCGTGTAACAGTATTGGCAACAACTTTAATCATATATTTGGTTTAGAGCGTTGGTTACTTTTGGTGGGACCCAATCACAATATTTAGTGTTTCTTTGAAAATAACCAATTACAGGGTGGGCCAAGGACCCCCACGTGGGGTGAGTAACTGGTTAATCTAGTATTAAACAACAGGTAACTATCTATGGTTTCCATCTACAGGCCTGCCCTTAGGAATGTTAAGGGTGTTAGCTG
>NW_021905339.1:0-559 GCF_006229205.1 Suricata suricatta | reverse complement strand
CAATGAGTTAAAGAAATAAAGAAAAATGATGAGATTGAAGGCATGTATACCTCTGTGAGAGGCTGCTGAGAAATCGAGGGAGTCCTGTCAGGCAGAAAGCAAGGTGTCCATGTACAGGGAGGGATGAGTTGGTGAAGACTTAACATAGTTGCTGCGGAGGGAGTAATGAGATGCAGAGAGGGATTGTAGGTTATTCCCAAGAATATGACTGAGAATGACGACACTAATCTCCTGATTCCATGACTTCCTCTGGTAATATTCATGAGCCCAGATATGGATGGGAAATGTGGATGATTGGTTGATCTAGGATGGGCTTTTGTTGGGTGCATGCATTGGAAGGACCTGTGTGCAAGAGAGTTGAGACAGTATTCGTAAGCATGTGGTTGAATGATGGATCATGTGATGTAGGCTAATAGGCTAATTCTGGAAAAAAGGAAAGGGTGGTTGGATTACAGAAAATGGAGGAAAGGTAGAACAGGCTAAATTTCAAAATATCTTTTCCTAAGAATCTGAGAATTATTAAAGATGGCAAGTAGGTTAGGATGCTTTGGTTGGGGGG
>NW_021905338.1:0-559 GCF_006229205.1 Suricata suricatta | reverse complement strand
CAGAGGGAGAGTGATGGCAGAGTGTGGGGTCTGCGAGGTGGGGTCGCTCAGGAGACTGCTTGATGGGATGTGGCTGTGCCTTCAGGGGGCTGCCGTGGGGTGGGGGGCGCGGTGAACGTCTCTCCCGGAAAAGGTGGGTTTGCTATGACCCAGGGGTGAGAAGGTACACCACCCAGTGTAATGACGTCTCCGGAGATGATGGCAGGGGAGGGTAGGAGGAGGCTGCGGGCCAGAGCCAAAGGCCAGGGCGCTGACAGCAGTGCGGAACGGAGTTGGAGGTGCCGGGGGTAGCCTGGACTTCCCCCAGATGACAACTGTGGGCCTAGACTGGGAGCTGCATGAGGTAAGGGACAGCATGTCACCAGCACCTGCCACTCGGCTTCAGGGCACAGGCCAGGAGCTCAGTGGTTCCCGAAGGCAGGCAAGGGCTGGTCCGGGTGTCTTGGGATCTCCACTCCGTTCACTGTGGCCCTGGAGGGAAGCTGGGGCTTCCAGAGAAAGGCAGACGGGTTAGAACGAAGAAGGGAGCAACATTAATGGATATTTGGAGACAAAGAGG
>NW_021905337.1:0-559 GCF_006229205.1 Suricata suricatta | reverse complement strand
GGTATATATATATACAATGGAGTACTATATGGCAATGAGAAAGAATGATATATGGCCATTTGTAGCAAAGTGGATGGACCTTGAGGGTGTCATGCTAAGCGAAATAAGTCAGGCAGAGAAGGATAGATACCATATGTTTGCATTCATAGGTCTAACAGGAGAGACCTGGCAGGGGACCATGGGGAGAGGAAGGGGGAAAGAGAGCGGGGAAGAGCGAGGGACACAGATCAAGGGAGACTACTGAATACTGGAGACGATCCATGGACTGAAAGGGGAGGGGGTGATGGTCATGGTGGGGGGCACTTGTGGGGAGAAGCACTGGGTGTTATATGGAAACTAACTTGACAATAAACTATTATAAAAAAAAAAAGAAGTTAATGCCAATAATCTTCTGTTCACATTTTCTAAAAACTCCTTGTCAGACCAGTTATTTTTCTGACATATTAAAATAAATATTTTATTCCTTTCCATGTATTTAACTTTGTAAGATGTCTCCAAGTCAAGCAGGTAGGTGGGAAGAGAAGGGAAGAATCTTTTTCAAGAATCCTTTTTAGGGGCA
>NW_021905336.1:0-559 GCF_006229205.1 Suricata suricatta | reverse complement strand
GAAATGCAGGAGGGAGAGTCCTCTGGGAGCCAAATGTGTGCATTTCTGCAGCTTTGATGTCCTCAGGTTAATAAGCGTCAGGGCCGCTTTGGATGCTGTCTTATACGACCACGTGTGCCCCAGGACCTGATTCGTTCATAACTCGGAGACGGACGCCTCACTTTGTAATCATTTTCCAATTGAGATTTTCTAAGTCCTTGTAACACACCTAGATGTTAATTAAAACATTGATAATTGTATTATGCAATTAAACAGTTAAACATTGTGGCAGCTCAGTTAGTGTGGCTTTTCCTGGAAGGAGTGATCTTTCTGTATCATGTGTAGAAATATGATTTTCTAGGTAGGGGCGTCTGGGTGGCTGAGTCAGTTAAGCCTCCAGCTTCGGCTCAGGTTTTGTTCTCATGGTTCATGGGTTCAAGCCCTGCGTCGGGCTCTGTGGTGACAGCTTAGAGCCTGGGGCCTGCTTTGGATTCTGTGTCTCCCTCTCTCTCTGCCCCTCCCTGCTTGTGCTCCAACTCTGTCAAAAAAATAAATGTTGAAAAAAATTTTTAATAAAAAA
>NW_021905335.1:0-559 GCF_006229205.1 Suricata suricatta | reverse complement strand
GGCGGGGCGCGCCGCTCCCTAACGGGCAAGCAGGGTAACCAGAGAGGACGATGACCTTGCGGGGCGGTTTTGGTTATTTTTGGGTTTCGGTTCAAACCGCCTGTCTGGCTGGACAGAGGAAGTCTGGAAGGATACGCACCAACTTGTAAGAGATAATCACCTCCCGCAGGTGAGAGTCAGGATGCGTTGTTTTTTTTTTACATGAAGTTTCTAAAGTTTTTATGTATGTGGTATTTCTGTGACAATAAAAGTCCTTAAAATGGATTTTCTTTTAAAAAGGCTGTTTGGTAAGTAACGTGAGGGCGGTAAACAAAGTATTAGCTCGGGATACAATTTTTTCCCCTTTCGGGGAGTCGGAAGTATGCTTTACTTTATTAATCCCAATCCGACAGGCATGCAGAAGCAGATGGAACGGGACGCGAAGCGGTTCGGCCAGGCTGCCTGGGCCGCGGCGACTCCCCGGCTGGAAACACTCAGGCTGATGTTAGCGCAGGAGACCCTGCAGCTCATGCGGGCCCAGGAGTTGTGTTTAAACCACAAAAGAGCCGAAATTCAGGGA
>NW_021905334.1:0-1317 GCF_006229205.1 Suricata suricatta | reverse complement strand
TTTGGGTGACCTTGCTTTGCTTTAGAAATTATAGGGGCAAGTATGCCTGGGTGGCTCAGTTGGTTGAGAATCCAACCTTGGCTGAGGTTATGATCTCATAGTTTGTGAGTTAGAGCCCCACATTGGGCTCTGTGCTGACAGCTCAGAGCCTGGAGCCTCCTTCAGATTCTGTGTCTCCTTCTCTCTCTGCTGCTCCCCTGCTCACATTCTCTCTCTATCTCTCAAAAATAAACAAACATTTAAAAAAATATTTTTAAGAAGTTTTAGGAGCAAAACAATCCGCATTGTACTTTTTTGAAGCAGTCTGTTGTGTTTTCCAGTAATTCAAATCACTACATAACAATGATGATAATAGTCATTGCTACTGTTTATGCTTGAATTAAATGCTACTACCTACAAGTTGGTGGAGTACAAATGTTTGGACTTTTGTATTAGATAAGGCTGGTTTACATCTCTGTTCTGTTACTTAACTATGCATTCCTTTTCTGGTGGCTTAGCATCTAGAACCTATTAAATCAAGTATTAAATATAAAGATATATACAATTATATTTCACCTATGGTGCTGTATTAAATTAAATAAGATTATATAGAATGTAACAGATTCTCTTCTTCTACCTTTCTTCAATTTTGGTTTTTCTTTTTCCACTTTTCTTCAAGTCCCTTTGTAAAATCCTTTGACATTATCTTTCTTTTAAAATCACCAACAAGTCTATTTTCGAAGACAAAGCTGATAATATGCAAATGAGTTTTCTTTGTGCCTCTACACAGGGTTGTAAGAGGTTTAAATAAAGGCATTTTGTCATAGCCTCTGCTCTCCAGCCAATTAACCCATCAAGCCTCTGGCTCAGCTATTGGCCATGGTTTGGGGTAATTATTTTCTTCATTGGCGCTGTTTTTAATAGCTTGTTACATGCTACAAGGAAAATCCACCCCAATAAATTTAAATGGAATACTTTCTGAAAAGGCCAATAAATAGACAACAGCAAGCTGGTTCAAAATGATAATTAATATATTACTGACTCACACTAAAAGTATGGTCTTTCATTCTAAAGATATCTAAATTCTGCTTGGAGTCTTAAGCATTTAATTAATTCTTTACTTTTATTATACAAATAACACAGGTTTAAAAGCACACATATCATATGATTAAAAATGAAGACTACTTTCGATATTAAGCTTTAATTTACTGCTACACTTGTATACTTTGTGCCTAATTTAGATGTTGATAAAAAATCATATCCAGTAATTATTATAGTAGAACTTACCTCCCTGATAAAGACCAACTTATCTTTAAAGATTCAACTTACACTTTGTCT
>NW_021905333.1:0-559 GCF_006229205.1 Suricata suricatta | reverse complement strand
GGAGCCTCAGCCTTTCTAGACCTTTCTATGTCTGAGTGCTGCCTTTCCAAATCACTGGTCATGAATGCTTGAGCCTGCAGGGCCCAAGAGGGACCTAAAAGCTCTGGATGGGACTCAGAGACATTGGGGCTTTCAACGCAAGGAGCAGATGGGCAATGAATTATGAGTGGTAACAGCAAGCATCGTCCTTGGGAAGACGCGCTGATACCTTCTCTTTGCCTGCTGGATCTCACATGTTCCAGCTGTGCCCTCGGGAGGCTGACCTGTATGGACTATACAGGGAGTTCTCAAACTTTTGGGTCTCGTGATTTCCACATGCTTCAGAACTATAGAGGATTCTAAATAGCTTATTTTGTGGGTTATATCTATTGGTATTTACTGTAGTAGTAATTAAAGATGAGATATGTTTAAAATATTTATTCATTCTTCTATTTTTTTTTTAAGTAGGCTCCATGCCCACTGTGGGGCTCACACTGACGACTCCGGGGTTGTGAAGCAGAGGAGCAGAGTGAGTGGGAAGCGTGCTGGGCCCATAATGACCCTGGGATCAAGAGTTACA
>NW_021905332.1:0-559 GCF_006229205.1 Suricata suricatta | reverse complement strand
CAGATTCCCTTGAGAACCTCTCTAACCCTGGTGCCTGAATATAAACCTCTGTAACTCTTTCCATAAGTTCTTATTATGCTGATATTCAGAATTTCATTAGTCATTTACTTATGCCAAGCATTTAATAATATATCATTAAAAGAGATAATTCATGTACCATGAATATGTTTTGGGTTCATATTTGTGTGTGAAATTTAATAAGTGCCAATGTTAAATTTCTTGCAACAAAATTTATTTGCTCGTGTCAACCACAGGTATTCATTAGAAACAATGACTGTCTCCAATTACCAATCAACAATATTAAACAACCCCATGATTTTTCATGTACCTTCTAAAAATTCAAAGATAACTGGGTATGATATCGTCCATGATGAATTACTTTGTACTATAAGACTCCACCTTTCTGTAGTTGATGGATTTAGTCTTTCTAGGATGTTTCAAGGAACTCACATGATCAAATCATGATGGTCATGAGTATCTTACAGTTTTAGGTCCTTTATTCTCTAAAGGCCAATGCTCATCCTTCTGCATTCCATAATGGAATGAGTTATATTTTATC
>NW_021905331.1:0-559 GCF_006229205.1 Suricata suricatta | reverse complement strand
ATCTCTCCCTCCCTCAATGCCATGTGGAGGGCGGCTCCCTTTTCCTCAACCGTGTCCTGGGGTTCCCATGACCTCCTGGCCTGGTGGGATCCTTCTGCCGCAGAATGGCCGACGGGCAGCCAGTGCCAGGAGGGCGGGCCTGGGTCAGGCAGACCTGGGTGTGAGTCCCAGCAAGGCCACCCCCCTGACCCACGAAGGTGTCTTACGTTCCCACTCAGCTGCTGGTCATAGAGGCTGATGGCTTTTCACGTTGTCTCTCTCTTCCTGCAGGGTTCCCGAGTGGCCTGGAATCGTGAGCGGAAGGTTGGGGGAAGGAGGGGATGGGCACCCTAAAACCCGACCACTAACCGTGGAGTGGACCACAAGCTAGTGCAGGCATTCTCTGTGCCGGGCACTCTTCTAAGCGCTTCGCATAGTTTAATTCATTACCATTTCACAACAACTTTCAATAGCGTGTATCATTTCGTGCTCTCTATAAATGGGCACAGAGGCCCCGAGGGTGTGGATCATAATGCCATCTCACACAGCCAGGGAGTGTGGGGCCGGGATTTGAGCCTAG
>NW_021905330.1:0-559 GCF_006229205.1 Suricata suricatta | reverse complement strand
ATAATACCTTTCCTTCTAATAAAGATAAACAGCTAAGATTGCTTGGAGTAGCTGTTTAAATCCTAAACAGAGTTCCGTTTTTCTCTAGCATAATGTCAGTTAAAACAATGAAATCACTATGCTCCATTATTGTATTCATCTTAATCTGAGAATGAGATAATCAGAGGAGAGTGAGAAATTCTTCAACTGGAATGAGAACAGGAGTAAGACAAGTATAATGATTAGCATAAATCGTGATGTTTAGCTCCTTTAATACATCCATTCGATACACCCACTGATGCTTTAGGGAAGTAACAACTTGAGGTCTGAGCAGCGGACACAATGGGGCTGACCCAAGCATTTCTGGCCCCACTTATCTCAGACCACTACACTGTCAGGCTTCGGAAAACTACAGATTTGAATAATTATATCTCCCCCTAAAGACCTGGCGTAGGCTGTTAATTGGGAGACGTAAGAAGCCCACGCCATGAATAAGCGGTCCACTTTCAGTTACCAATCGTCCCTATTTAAAGTCTCCATCTTATCCTATTTTTTCTAATTTTTACCATTTTTATTCATT
>NW_021905329.1:0-559 GCF_006229205.1 Suricata suricatta | reverse complement strand
TCCTCTAGGATTTTGATGGCTTCCTCTCTCACATTCAGGTCCTTCGGCCATTTTGAGTTTATTTTTGTGTATGGTGTCAGAAAGTGGTCTAGTTTAATTCTTTTCATGTTGCTGTTCAGTTCTCCCAGCACCATCTGTTAAAGAGGCTGTCTTTTTTCCATTGGATACTCTTTCCTGCTTTGTCAAAAATTAATTGGCCGTACATTTGTGGGCCCAGTTCTGGGTTCTCTATTCTATTCCATTGGTCTGTGTGTCTGTTTTTGTCCCAATACCATGTTGTCTTGATGATGACAGCTTTGTAGTAGAGGCTAAAGTCTGGGATTGTGATGCCTCCCGTTTTGGTTTTTTTCAATATTACTTTGGCTATTCGGGGTCTTTTGTGGTTCCATACGAATTTGAGGATAGCTTGTTCTAGCTTTGAGAAGAACACTGGTGCAATGTTGATGGGGATTGCATTGAATGTGTAGATAGCTTTGGGTAGTAATGACATTTTCACAATGTTTATTCTTCTGATCCATGAGCATGGAATGTTTTTCCATTTCTTGGTGTTTTCTTCAAT
>NW_021905328.1:0-559 GCF_006229205.1 Suricata suricatta | reverse complement strand
GATTCTCTCTCTTTTCTCCTCTCTGCCCCTCCCTTGCTCATTTTCTCTCAAAATAAAATAAAGACACTTGAAAAAAATCAAGGGTGCCTGGTGGCTTAGTCGGTTAAGCATTTACTTCTTGATTTTGGCTCAGGTAATAATCTCATGTTTCATGAAATTGAGCCTCACATTGAGCTCTGTACTGGGCATGGAGTCTGTTTAAGATTTTCTCTTGTGCACTGTACACACTGTTTCTCTCTCTGTCAAAAAAAAAAATCAAATGAGCTTAAATGTCTCAGGTAGTAAAATACAATTTACTAGAATTGGATATAAAGAGAAAATAAGTACAAGTAGAAAAGTTGGGAGGACACCTAAAAAAATTTCCAGATGCTATGTGACCTCCCCCAGCTGTGAACACTGGTGCCACAGGCATCCTAATATAGTCCCTATTTGATACAGATTCTGGCTCAGGAAATCTGGGGCGAGGCCTGAGGTTCTGCATTTCTGCAGGCAGCCTTGGCAGGGAACTGTGCCACACCAAAGTGACACTTGCCCTAGGAAGGAAGGAAAATAACCCCAC
>NW_021905327.1:0-559 GCF_006229205.1 Suricata suricatta | reverse complement strand
GTTAATTTGAATTGAAATATGGAGAAAATCTGTTGGCAAGTATAAATATCCCATCTATGTGGATCCCTGCTTATTATATATGAATATACTATGGTCATGGTATTTTTAAGTCCCTTGAGAAATAAGTTGGCAAATCAGATATGAAGTTAAGCGGAATGTAGTATTAGTTAAAACTCGGCACCTCAGAAGTACAAACTAAAATGTGTCTGGCTCAATGATATGCTTCAGTTTCTGAGGGAGAGCTCTGTAATGTATACACAGACAGTGAACAAGGGGTCTTTAAGACTCCTAGGGAAAATTTATAATCCTTAAATTAAAATATCAAGATATTTTTTCCCTCCCAACCATCCCTACCCTAATTAATCTATATCTCAGAGTGACTACAGTTCATCCATCAGATTGAGAGACAGAAGGATAAAGTAGCAATTTTTCAATTTTATCATTTGAAAACTATCTGCCGTGCAATAATGACGGTTCTGCTTGCTGTGCTTTACGTGTTAGCTCCCTTGAGTTGGCTCTCATTGGTAAAGGGAGAAACCACGTGACTCCACTTTTTCAG
>NW_021905326.1:0-559 GCF_006229205.1 Suricata suricatta | reverse complement strand
TTCTTTTTTATTTTTTTTCAGGTGAATTCCTTTGTTTCATCACTTTGGAGAAAGAAAAATAATAAAATAAAAAATTAAAATTAAAAAATTAAAAACAACACAAAAATCAAATAAAGGATGATAGATCCTAATTGTATTTTGTTCTGGTAGTTAAATGAAGCTTGATAGAATAGAGAACAAAGGAAAAGGAATGAAAAGAAAAAAGGAAAAAAAATAGGAAAACCTTTGAAAACTAAAAAAAAGAGTACAATGAAATATAATAAAATGAAATGATTAAAGTAAAATAGAACAAAAATTTACAAATAATAAAGTAGAAAAAATTAAATAAGTCTTTTTTATAAAGATGGAAAAGAATTCTTTTCTCTTTCTGTATTGAAAAATAAGAAAAGGAAAAAAAAAATTGAGTAGATGGACCAGTGACCAGAATGGAATCGAATGAAATTAGATCCAGTTTTCCCTACATATCAAACTATGAAGCACTTAATAGTCCGCAAACTAAACTAGTGGAGAGACTTGTGGTGGTCCTCTAGAGCTTGGTTGGTGCAGTTGGATGGGGCTT
>NW_021905325.1:0-560 GCF_006229205.1 Suricata suricatta | reverse complement strand
AAATGGGATGCCTACATCATTAGGTTTTCCTAATTCAACTTTGTACATGCTACCAAGATGATCACACAGGTTTACGTTCCCACATGGAGGACAGCTCTGGTTCCACATACTCACCAACACGTGTATTCTCTGTTCTTTCCATTTTAGTCCTTCGGGTAGGTCTGAAATGGTATCACATAGTAATCTGAATTTAGATTTCCCTGGTGACTAGAAGCTAAGCATCTTTTTTATGTACCAATGGGCCATTTCGTGAGGTGCCTGTTTAAGTCTTTTATCCATTTATCTATTAAGATCTGTCACTTTTTTTTTTTTGATTTTTAGTTCTTTATGTATTCTAGATACGAGCCCGTTGTAAAATGTTTGTCATTGTTTATATTCTTGTGCCTTTGCACTTCTATGACTTCTTATAATTTTGGTTACAAGGGTGATCTACTTCCAGACTCACCTCCCTAAACTCTGGTTCAAACTTTTAACAGTTTCTCAGTCACCTTTGCCTTCTTAAAGCAAGTGAGTCCCCACACTGTCTATGACCACCTTGTTCGGCCCGTCATTTCTCCCTA
>NW_021905324.1:0-560 GCF_006229205.1 Suricata suricatta | reverse complement strand
AAATTTGTCAATGGGATCCTCATAATAATATATAATGGGATAAACAACACCTTTTTACAATCAACTTCATTATGATTTTCATTCTTATAACAAGATTCTCACTGATATGAAAGAATGGAGAGATACTTTATAAATTTCAGGATAGCTGTAAGAAAAGATATGCTCTATGAGCAATTATCTCCAAATCGGGTTCTTAACAGCTGAGCTGACAATGAAATATTGTGCAAGCTTTATATAAAATATTACTCCACTTACAAAAAAGTATTTTTGTATAAAATGGATTCATGCATAAACAGACTGATGAAAATATGGCAAAAGATAAACATTGATTTTGTGGGGTAATGAATGTTTCCTTTTTTTTATATTGTGATTCCAGTAAGCGTCCATTATTTTTACAATCAGAAATTTAACCTGAATGATCTTTTAATTACCTAGTGATATCATGCTGCATAAAAGCTTATCTTTTAATTTCTAAAGAGTCATTATGGATGCTACCTGTCAACTGGAAAAGCTATTAGAAGAGAGAGGCAGAGAGTATTTCAATGTTAGCACAACTTGGT